>NC_053022.1:167509833-167660790 GCF_003073215.2 Triticum urartu | reverse complement strand
GACCTGAAGAGTTGAAGGAGCTGAAGAAGCAACTCGATATTCAAGAGCGTATGGGTCTTATCCGACCAAGTTCTTGTCCATGGGGTTGTGGTGTTCTTTTTGTCAAGAAGAAGGATGGAACGGACCGACTTCGTGTCGACTACCATCCATTGAACAAGAAGACCATAAATAACAAGTACCCACTTCCCAACATCAATGAGCTTTTCGAACAACTCAAAGGTGCTCAAGTATTCTCCAAGCTTGACCTCCGTATGGGCTATCATCATATCCGCATTGGTGAAGAATATATCCCCAAGACAGCATTCAGAACAATTCATATGAATACACTGTCATGTCTTTCGGCCTCGTCAATGCTCCTCCAACATTATCTCGCATGATGAACTTCATCTTCAATGCCTACACAAATGACTTCGTCTTGGTCTACCTCGATGACATTTTGGTCTTTTCCAAGAACAAGGAGGATCATGCCAAGCATTTGAGATTGGTGCTGGATAAACTCAGAGAACATCAGTTCTATGCGAAGTTTTCTAAGTGCTAGTTTTGGCTCGATGAGGTTCTCTACCTTGGATATATCATCTGTGCCAAGGGCATAGCTGTTAATCCTGAGAAGGTATCTGCAATTGTGAATTGGGAACCACCTCAGAACGTGAAGCAACTCCACAGCTTCCTTGGGCTCGCAAGCTATTGTCGAAGGTTCGTTGAGAACTTCTCAAAGATCGCGAAGCCTCTTTCTATCCTCCTGCAGAAGCATGTGAAGTATGTCTGGTCGCCAGAATGTGACATCACTTTCAACACCCTGGAAGAGAAGTTAGTCATTGCTCCAGTTCTGACTCCTCCTGATGAATCCAAATCGTTTGAGGTCTTCTGTGATGCTTCCCTTCAAGGTCTCGGTGTAGTGTTGATGCAAGAGAAGAAAGTTGTGGCCTATACCTCTCGCCAGTTGAAGCCCAATGAAAATAACTACCCCACTCATGACCTCGAGTTGGCGTCAGTTGTCCATGCTCTTTTAACATGGAGACATCTCTTATTGGGAAGAAAAGTGGACATCTTCACTGATCATAAGAGTCTCAAGTACATCTTCACTCAGCCAAACCTGAACCTCAGGCAGACTCGTTGGGTCGAGATGATTCAAGAGTATAATCCGAGTATTGAATATACTCCAGGAAAGGCCAATGTAATTGTTAACGCATTGAGCAGGAAGGCTTACTGCAACAGTTTGATTATCAAGCCGTACCAACTGGAGCTTTGTGAAGCTTTCCGCAAACTCAATCTCCAAGTTGTTCCTCAAGGATTCCTTGCCAACCTCCTAGTCTCTCCTACTTTGGAAGATCAGATTCGTGAGGCTCAACTTCTTGATGATATGGTGAAGAAGGTGAAGATTAGGATTTCCAAGAGTCAACCCAAGTACAAGTGCTATCGTCTTGATGACAAGGATACTCTATTCTTCGAGGATCGCATTGTTGTTCCTAAGGGTGACCTTCGTAAAGTCATTATGAACGAAGCTCACAATTCACTCCTCTCTATTCACCCTGGAAGTACAAAGATGTACCATGACCTCAAGAAGTCATATTGGTGGACCCGAATGAAGCGCGAGATTGCTCAGTTCGTGAACGAATGTGATGTCTGCAGAAGAGTGAAAGCAGAACACCAACGACCAGTTGGTCTCCTCCAACCTCTTGCCAGTCCAGAATGGAAGTTTGACCATATTGATATGGACTTCGTGACTGGATTTCCAAAGTCCAAGCATGGCAATGATGCTATCTTTGTTGTCATCGACAAACTCACTAAAGTGGCTCATTTTCTTCCTATCAAAGAATCTATCACAACAGCTCAGTTGGCAGAGCTATATACCTCCAGGATTGTCTCTCTGCACGGCATTCCGCAGTTGATATCATCAGATCGTGGCAGCATCTTTACCTCTAAGTTCTGGGATTCTTTTCAGAAGGCCATGGGCACCAACATTCGCTTCAGCACAGCTTTTCATCCTCAAACCAGTGGCCAAGTCGAGCGGGTCAATCAAATTCTTGAAGATATGCTCAGGGCATGTGTCATCTCTTTCGGTATGAAGTGGGAAGATTGTCTTCCATATGCCGAGTTCTCCTACAACAACAGCTTCCAAGCGAGTTCGGGCAAGGCCCCATTCGAGATTCTCTATGGAAGGAAGTGTCGTACTCCTCTTAACTGGTCAGAGACGGGCGAACGCCAACTTCTTGGCAATGACTTGATCACAGAGGCAGAAGAAATGTGCAAAGTCATTCGTGAAAATCTCAAAGCCGCGCAATCGCGCCAAAAGAGTTATTATGATAACAAGCATCGTGACTTGGCTTTCGAGATCAGAGACCATGTCTACCTCCGCATCTCTCCAATCAAAGGTACTCGTCGCTTCGGTATCAAAGGGAAGCTTGCCCCTAGATACGTGGGTCCTTTCAAGCTCGTTGGAAAAAGAGGCGATCTCGCCTATCAACTTGAGCTTCCATCCAACTTTGCAAACGTGCACGACATGTTCCATGTGTCTCAGCTCCGCAAGTGTTTCAAGACTCCTGACCGCACCATCAACTTTGAAGAGATTGATCTCCAGGAAGACCTCTCTTATCAAGAGCGCCCCGTTGCTATTCTTGAAGAAACTGAGCGCAAGACTTGCAACAAGTCTATCAAATTCCTGAAAGTCAAGTGGTCACATCATTCCGACCGTGAAGCCACCTAGGAACGCGAGGATCACCTCCGTTCTGAGTACCCGGAGTTTTTCTAGCCCTAGATCTCGGGACGAGATCCTTTCGTAGTGGTGGAGTGTTGTAACACCCCGTATGTAACCTGCCATATTTGTATTCCAACTCTTGCCATTTTCGGCACTAAGTTATGATATTTCCTCGTTATCGGGTTTTTGTCCTCGTTTGCTTTTTTCTTTGTCATGCATCGCATATCATGCCATCATGTGCATCGCATTTGCATACGTGTTCATCTCATGCATCCGAGCATTTTCCCTGTTGTCCGTTTTGCATTCGGGCACTCCTATGTCCTCCTGTGTCCTTTTCTACCTCCTTTTGTGTGTGGGTATTAAACGTTCTCGGATGGGACCGAGACTTGCCAAGCGGCCTTGGTTTACTACCGGTAGACCGCCTGTCAAGTTTCGTGCCATTTGGACTTTGTTTGATACTCCAACGGTTAACCGAGGATCCGAAAAGGCCTCGTGTGTGTAGCAGCCCAACACCTCTCCAAAGTGGCCCAAAACCCACCTAAACCTCCTCCATCATCTAGGTCATTCGATCACGATCGTGTGGCTGAAAAGCGTGCTCAATTTGGAGCCTCCTAGCTCCTCCTACCTATAAAAAGGTCCCTCTCCCCCGAAATCCGGACGAAACCCTAGCAAAAACTTTCACCGCCGCCGCCAGACATGTCCGCCGCATAGCGGACGTTTCGCCGTCGCCGCCCGCAGCCACTGAGGGGCTGCCACGTGTCCCCGCCGGATCTCCCCGCCGCCAGCCCGCCCGGGCCCGAGGAGGGCCCCGTGGCCCCCGTCGCCGATCGCCGCCCTCTCCGCCGCACTTGCCTCGCAACGCCGCCCGCATCGCCTCCGGCCGCCGCGCGCCCGCTCGCCGACAGCCTCCACCGCACCGGCACCGCCACGCGCCATCGCCACTCCGGCGACCTCCGCCAGATCCGCCCAAGGCCGCCGCCCTCGCCACCCTTGCCGCGCAGGCCGGATCCCGCTCCGGCCTCCTCTTCCTCCTCCCCGTGACGCACTCCGGCCGCCACCGCCCGTCGACGCCGGCAAGAGCTCCGGCGAGCTCGGATCTGACCTCGGTTCGCGTGCCCGACGAACCCTAGATCTCGGTTGACATTCTCTCCAACTCCCTGTAATTTTTGGCAATTTTCATGATGGCATAACTCTGCAACCGTGGCTCCATTTTGGGCGTGTAGCATATCAAATTGTTCGTCTCGACGAGTACTTCATTTCATCTCATTGAATCATGTTCATTTGAACTCATCTTGATGCCCTAAATTCTGTTGGAAGAGTGATAGTTTCTGTTAGTTTCAGATTCATATCAGTATTTGGACATTTTTCATTTTGGCCATGATTAATGTGTGCCTCCTATGAACTTGAGCCCTACATGTGTTTTGAAGTATGCCACGCCATCTTTACAGGGGTGTATGCCATGTATTTCTGTGATCTCCGTGGTGACTAGCACAAGCATGCAAAGTAGCTCTCGTAATGTTGCTGATTTCAGGGACTTAGAAATATTCTAAGTCTTTGCCCTGTTAATATTTTTATGCCATGTATTCACGTTGCTACCGAGTGATCCGTGCCTCTTTTGAGCATGATCAGTAAGGATGTTTTGTAGATATTGTGGTGCTCTATCCATCCATGTCTTTGTTTGCAATTATGGAGCACCCTAGCTTGACTCAATCGAGCTCTACTTTTGCTATAAAATGTTCCTGGCAGAATGTTTACATGTTAAGCATTTTTGCCGAGCTTGTTGTGGTTGATCCATGCATGCTATGTTGTTGTTCTTGCCATGTTTAGCTTAAATGCCATGTCTACTTGCTGGGTGTATGCATAGTTTATCATGCAATGCCTTGTGGTGAGTGCATCAAGCTCGTAAACATGCCTCCTTAATATCTGTTTTGCCATGTTCCAGTTTTTCTGCTAAGTCTGAATCTGTTAACGATAATTGCTATGTTCACATGGTTGCCATTGTATTTGCTGATCCCTTTTTGGCTTATGGTACGTAAGGGACTTTTGTTGTATGCTTTGAGTAGCTTCATGCCATGCCTTGCCTTGCCATGATATGTTCCTATAGCATGTTGTTACCTTGCTCTAAACATTGCTTCCTCATGTTAAATTCCTGACTTGATGTTATTTTCACTAAGTCTCTAACCTGATATCTTTTGCACTCTTGCCATGCTTGTTTGAACCTTCTATTGAGTGAATTAGCCATAGCTCAGTGTTCATCTTTTCTCAAGAATCTTGAGTGGATCCCTGCGTTGTATGTTGTTGCTATGTTAGAGTGCAGTAGCTTGTTGTTCTTGATGCATTTAGATGGCCTCGTGCTGTTTATCGCAGATCGGTGCCATATTTGTTTTGCTTGCCATTTGCAAACCGTGCATCCGATTCCGGTGATCTTTATATCGATTTCGACCGAAATCAACTCATCTTTCTAGTGGCAGTCTTAGTTTTCCAAGTTGAGGCTAGGTTCAATCTTTCCTTTCCGAAACATGCATATGCATTGCATATCGCATCCCGCATGTCATGCCATGTTTTGCATCATGTTGCTTGTGCATTGCACGTGGTTGATTGTGTCTCCCTTTGCTTGTTGTTCTTTCTTGGGTAGAGCCGGGAGACGAGTATGTGATCGAGGATCCCGTTGAGTACGCTTACGAGGATCAAGCTAACGTCAACTCGGAGAACTTTGTAGGCAAGATGACCATACCCTCGAAATCACTTCTATCTTTGCTTGCTAGATGCTCACTCTTTTGCTATGCCTATGCTACGATACCTACAACTTGCTTATCATGCCTCCTATATTGCCATGTCGGACCTCTAACCCACCTTGTCCTAGGAAACCGTTGTTTGGCTATGTTACCGCTTTGCTCAGCCCCTCTTATAGCGTTGCTAGTTGCAGGTGAAGATTGGAGTTTATTCCTTGTTGGAACAAGTTTATTGGTGGAATATCATTATTATATCTTGTCTATCATAATGTATCTATATATTTGGTAAAGGGTGGAAGGCTCGGCCTTATGACTAGTGTTTTGTTCCACTCTTGCCGCCCTAGTTTCCGTTATACCGGTGTTATATTCCTTGATTTTTGCATTCCTTACATGGTTGGGTTATAATGGGAACCCCTTGACAGTTCTCCTTGAATAAAACTCCTCCAGCAAGGCCCAACCTTGGTTTGACCATTTGCCACCTAGCCCTTTTTCCCTTGTGTTTCCCGGACTCAAGGGTCATCTTTATTTTAAACCCCCCCCCCCGGCCAGTGCTCCTCTGAGTGTTGGTCCAAACTGGGTGATGTCCGGTGCCACCAGGGGCAACTCTGGGCTAGACTACCTGACGTCTTGCTCACCCGGTGTGCCCTGAGAACGAGATATGTGCAGCTCCTATCGGGATTTGTCGGCACATTCGGGTGGCTTTGCTAGTTTAGTTTTACCATTGTCGAGATGTCTTATAACCGGGATTCCGAGTATGATCGGATTGTCTTGGGAGAAGAATATCCTTCATTGACCGTGAGAGCTTGTGATGGGCTAAGTTGGGACACCCCTGCAGGAATTTGAACTTTCGAAAGCCATGCTCGCGGTTATGGGAAGATGGGAGTTTGTGAATGTCCGGTTGTACATAACTTGAAACTTAACTCAATTAAAAAGAATCAACAGAGTGTGTGGCCGTGATGGTCTCTTTTTGGCAGAGTCCGGGAAGAGAACACGGTCTCGTGTTATGCTTGAACGTAGGTTGTTCTAGGATCACTTCTTGATAATAGTTTATCGACCGTGCCTTTGCCTTCTCTTCTCGCTCTCCTTTGCATATGTTAGCCACCATATATGCTAGATGCTTGCTGCAGCTCCACCTCATACCCTTTTACCCTTCCTATAAGCTTAAATAGTCTTGATCGCGAGGGTGTGAGATTGCTGAGTCCCCGTGACTCATAGATTCCTTCCAAAACCAGATGCAGGGACCGATGATACCGCTGCAGGAGATTCGACTGAGCTCAAGTGGGAGTTTGATGAGGACTCAGGACGATACTACGTTTCCTTTCCAGACGATCAGTAGTGGTGCCTAGTTGGGGCAATCGGGGACTTTGTTGCATTTGGGGTTGATCTTAATTTTGGTTCCGTAGTCGGACCTTGATTGTATCTGGATGAATGTAATGATACTTATGCTATTGTGTGACGTGGCGAGTGTAAGCCAACTATGTACTCCTTTTCTTGATTCATTACATGGGTTGTGTGAAGATTACCCCACTTGAGACATTGCTTACAATGCGGTTATGCCTCTAAGTCGTGCTTCGACACGTGGGAGATATAGCCGCATCATGGGCGTTACATAGGTCGGTGGAGCAACAAGGGGCCCACGAGGGTGGAGGGGCGCCCATGGGGGTAGGCGCACCCCCCTGCCTCGTGGCCTTCTCGATTGTTTCTTGACGCCCACTCCAAGTCCAAAAATAACTCTCCCGAAGGTTTCATTCAGTTTGGATTCCGTTTGATATCCCTTTTCTGCGAAACACTGAAATAGGCAAAAAAAACAACAATTTGGGCTGGGCCTCTGGTTAATAGTTTAGTCCCAAAAATAATATAAAAGTGTAAAATAAAGCCCTTTAACATCCAAAAAGATAATATAATAGCATGGAACAATCAAAAATTATAGATACGTTGGAGACGTATCACTCATCACGTCTTGACCATATCACATCACAACAAGCCCTACAAAAACAAGTTAGACGTCCTCTACTTTGTTGTTCCAAGTTTTACGTGGATGCTACGGGCTTCTAGCAAGAACCTTTCTTACCTACGCATCATAACCACAACGATTTTTCATCAAGTGTGATGTTTGAACCTTCAACAAGGACTGGGCATAGTCAAACTCGATTCAACTAAAGTTGGAGAAACTGACACCCGCTAGCCACCTGTGTGAGAAGAACGTCGGTAGAACCAGTCTCATGAATGCATTCTTGTAATGTCGGTCTGGGCCGCTTCATCCCACAATACCGCCGAATCAAAGTAAGACGTTGCTGGTAAGAAGTATGACTATTATCACCCACAACTCTTTGTGTTCTACTGATGCATATAACATCTATGCATAGACCTAGCTCTGATACCACTGTTCGGGAAAGCGGTATTTCAAAAAAAATTACCTACGAACACAAAAGATCTATCTAGGATATGCATAGAAATGAGCGGGAAGAGTGTGTCCACATACCCTCGTTGACTGAAAGCAGAAGCACTTAGTAACGTGATTGATGTAGTCGTACGTCTTCGCGATCCAACCGATCCAAGCACCGAACATACGGCACCTCCGTGTTCAGCACACATTCATCTCGATGATGTCCCTCGATCTCTTGATCTAGTTGAGGACGAGGGAGAGTTCCTTCAGCATGACAGCATGGTGATGGTGATGATAAAGTTACCGGTGCTAGGCTTCGCCTAAGCACTACGACAATATGACCGATGTGTGTAACTGTGGAGGGGGGCACCGCACATGGCTAAGAGAAGACTTGGTGTGCCTTTGGGGTGCCCCCCTCCCACGTATATAAAGGGGGGAGGAGAGGTGGCTGGCACAAGGGGGGCACACCATAGGGGGAGTCCTACTTGGACTCCCGGTCCAAGTAGGATTCGCCCCCCCCCCCCTTTCCTATTCTCACTAGGAGAACGAGGGAAGGAGGAGGAGGAGAGAAGGAAAGGGGGGGCTCCCCCCCCCTAACCCTAGTCCAATTCGGTTTGGGCTTGGGGGGCACGCGCCACCACCTAGCCGCCGCCTCCACTCTCCACTAGGGCCCATTGTCGGTGTCAAAACCAGCGGATCTTGGGTAGGGGGTCCCGAACTGTGTGTCTAAGGCGGATGGTAACAGGAGGCAGGGGACACAATGTTTACCTAGGTTCGGGCCCTCTCGATGGAGGTAATACTCTACTTCCTGCTTTATTGATCTTGATGATATGAGTATTACAAGAGTTGATCTACCACGAGATCGGAAAGGCTAAACCCTAGAAGCTAGCCTATGGTATGATCTTTGTTGTCCTATGGACTAAAACACTCCGGTTTATATAGACACCGAAGGGGCTAGGGTTACACAGAGTCGGCTACAAGGGAGGAGATCTACATATCCGAATCGCCAAGCTTCCCTTCCACGCAAAGGAGAGTCCCATCCGGACACGGGACGAAGTCTTCAATCTTGTATCTTCATAGTCCAACAGTCTGGCCAAAGTATATAGTTGTAACTGTTGGGGAACGTAGTAATTTCAAAAATTTCCCACGCACACGCAAGATCATGGTGATGCATAGCAACGAGAGGGGACAGTGTTGTCTACGTACCCACGCAGACCGACTACGGAAGCGATCACACAACGTAGAGGAAGTAGTCGCACGTCTTCCCGATCCGACCGATCCAAGCACCGTTACTCCGAAACCTCCGAGTTCTTAGCACACGTGCAGCTCGATGACAATCCTCGGGCTCCGATCCAGCAAAGCATCGAGGAAGAGTTCCGTCAGCACAACGGCGTGGTGACGATCTTGATGTTCCACTGTCGCAGGGCTTCGCCTAAGCACCGCTACAATATGATCGAGGTGGAATATGGTGGCAGGGGGCATCGCACACGGCTAAGGAACAATCTCAAGGATCAACTTGTGTGTCTATGGGGTGCCCCCTGCCCCTGTATATAAAGGATGGAGGAGGAGGAGGCCGGCCAAGGCTAGGCGCGGCCAGGATGTGGAGTCCTACTAGGACTCCAAGTCCTAGTAGGAGTCCACCAAGAGGGGAGGAAGGGAGAAGGAAGTGGAGGAGTAGGAAAGGTGGCCGGCCCCCTTTTCCCTAGTCCAATTCGGACTAGAGGGGAGGGGGGGCGCAGCAGGCCTTTTCTCCTCTTCCCACTAAAGCCCATCAAGGCCCAATACTTCTCCCAGCGAATTCCCGTAACTCTCCGGTACTCCGAAAAATACCCGAATCACTCGGAACCTTTCCGAAGTCAGAATATAGTCGTCCAATATATCGATCTTTACGTCTCGACCATTTCGAGACTCCTCGTCATGTCCCCAATCTCATCCGGGACGCCGAACTCCTTAGGTACATTAAAACTCATAAACTCATAATATAACTGTCATCGAAACCTTAAGCGTGCGGACCCTACGGTTCGAGAACAATGTAGACATGACCGAGACACGTCTCCGGTCAATAACCAATAGCGGGACCTGGATGCCCATATTGGTTCCTACATATTCTACGAAGATCTTTATCGGTCAGACCGCATAACAACATACGTTGTTCCCTTTGTCATCGGTATGTTACTTGCCCGAGATTCGATCGTCGGTATCCAATACCTAGTTCAATCTCGTTACCGGCAAGTCTCTTTACTCGTTCCATAATACATCATCCCGCAACTAACTCATTAGTTGCAATTCTTGCAAGGCTTAAGTGATGTGCATTACCGAGAGGGCCCAGAGATACCTCTCCGACATTCGGAGTGACAAATCCTAATCTCGAAATACGCCAACCCAACATCTACCATTGGAGACACCTGTAGAGCTCCTTTATAATCACCCATTTACGTTGTGACGTTTGGTAGCACACAAAGTGTTCCTCCGGAAAACGGGAGTTGCATAATCTCATAGTCATAGGAACATGTATAAGTCATGAAGAAAGCAATAGCAACATACTAAACGATCGGGTGCTAAGCTAATGGAATGGGTCATGTCAATCAGATCATTCAACTAATGATGTGATCCCGTTAATCAAATAACAACTCTTTGTCCATGGTTAGGAAACATAACCATCTTTGATTAACGAGCTAGTCAAGTAGAGGCATACTAGTGACACTCTGTTTGTCTATGTATTCACACATGTATTATGTTTCCGGTTAATACAACTCTAGCATGAATAATAAACATTTATCATGATATAAGGAAATAAATAATAACTTTATTATTGCCTCTAGGGCATATTTCCTTCAGTAACACCCTCGATGCGACTATAGCTCCCACGTGTTGAGGCATGACTTAGAGACGTAATCGCATTGAAGGCATATGTCGCAAGTTAGGCAATCTTCACAACATCCCATGTAATGTAAATAATAAAGGGGAGATAACATAGTTGGCTTACACTCGCCATGTCAATCAAGTACATAAATAACATTACATCATCCAAACTCTCATGGCCCGACTACGGCGCCAAAATAAAAGAGAACCCAACATGCGACATGGTCCCAATCACCCCCAACTGGGCACCACTACTGATCATCGGGAAAGGAAACGTAGTAACGTTGAGAGTCTTCGTTGAACTCCCACTTGAGCTCATACGCGTCTCCTGGAGCGGAATCAGCGGGCCCTGCATCTGGTGTAATGGTAATCTGTGAGCCACAGGGACTCAGCAATCTCGCACCCTCGCGATCAAGACTATTTAAGCTTATAGGTAAGGCAAGGTAAAATATGAGTGGAGCTGCAGCAAGCGACTAGCAAGTATGGTGGCTAACTTATTCGCAAAAGAGAGCGAGAAGAGGGGGCAAAGCACGAGCGAGAAACTAGAGGACAACCTGCGCAAACATTACTCCAACACCGTGTCCACTTCCCGGAGTCCGCCGAGAAGAGGCCATCACGGTAACACACTCGGTTGATTCATTTTAATTAATTAAGGTTCAAGTCATCTACAACTAGACATTAATAAATTCCCATCTGCCCATAACCGCGGGCACGGCTTTTGAAAGTTCAATCCCTGCAGGGGAGTCCCAACTTAGCCCATCACAAGCTCTCACGGTCAACGAAGGAATAGACCTCCTCCCGAGACATTCCGATCGGACTCGGTATCCCGGTACAACAAGACATTTCGACAGGGTAAAACTAAACCAGCAACACCGCCCGAATGTGCCGACAAATCCCGATAGGAGCTGCACATATCTCTTTCTCAGGGCACACTCAGATTGTCCTAGGTACGGGTAAGCCAGCCCAGAGTTGCCCCTGGTGGCCACCGGCAGCTGACAGGTTGGACCAACACTCAGAGGAGCACTGGCCCGGGGGGGTAAAATAATGATGACCCTTGAGTCCGCGAAACCCAGGGGAAAAAAGGCTAGGTGGTGAATGGTAAAACCAATGTTGAGCATTGCTGGAAGAGCTTTACTTAAGGCAAACTGTCAAGGGGTTCCCATTATAGCCCAACCGCGTAAGGAACGCAAAATCCGGGAACATAACACCGATATGACGGAAACTAGGGCGGCAAGAGTGGAACAAAACACCAGGCATAAGGCCGAGCCTTCCACCCTTTACCAAGTATATAGATGCATTAATTAAATAAGATATATAGTGATATCCCAACAAGTAAACATGTTCCAACAAGGAACAACATCTCCATATTCCAACAAGGAACAAACTTCAATCTTCACCTGCAACTAATAACGCTATAAGAGGGGCTGAGCAAAGCGGTAACATAGCCAATCAACGGTTTGCTAGGACAATGGTGGGTTAGAGGTTTGACATGGCAATTTGGGAGGCTTGCAAGCAAGTGGTAGGCATCGTAGCAACGGCATAGCAAAAGAGCGAGCAAACTAGCATAGCAAAGATAGTAGTGATTTCGAGGGTATGATCATCTTGCCTGCACAGTTGTCAGAGTTGACTGGATCCTCAAGAGAAAACTCAACGGGCTCCTCGTTAGCGAACTCGTTCCCCGGCTCTATCCAAACAAGACAAAGAAGCAACAAGGATACAATCAACCACGTGCAAGACCAAGCAACACGATGCAAAGGTGATATGCTATGCGGAATGGGATGCGGGATGCAAAATGCAAGATATGACAGGAAATGCATGAACCTGGCCTCAACATGGAATTCCAAGTGTGCCACTGGAAATATGATATGAAATCGCTTGAAAACGATATAAAGAACGCCGGAATCGGAGTTACGGTTTGCAAATGGCAAGCGATTCAAAAATGACACCGGTCTGCGATTTACAGCAAGTAGGCATCTAAATGCAACGAGATGAACATGCTACAGCACCCAAACATGACATCAAAATACATGGAAGGAATGCACACAAGATGCTTAACAAAATTCTAGCAATGAGCCACGGCCAATTCATCCATTAACAGGTTCAAACAAGCATGGCAAAAACGCAAATGGATAACAGATCTCAGACTTAGTGAAATTAACACTTGTCTAGAATTTCAGATCATACAACCCTCTTTGGAGCAACAAAACAACATGCTACAGGACCTGAACATGACAAAGAAAGACATGGCATGGAGCTACTCAACAAGCTTAACAAAAGTCCCTTAGTGACCTTGAGCCAAAAGGGATCACAAAATATAATAACAAGCACACGAACATAGCAAAAACATAATCAGTTTTCAGACTTAGTGAAAACTGGGACATGCTGAAACATATCTCAGGAAGGCATGTTTACGAGCTCGATGCACTCACTACAGTGCAAGTCATGGAAAGACAAGCATACACCCACAAATAAGGCACAAAATACAAGCTATAAATGGCAAGAACAATGGCATAGCATGCACGTATCAACTACAAAAACATCGGCAAAATCGCAAACAAGTTGACGATCTGCCTAGATTCACAACGAAGCAAAAGTAGAGCTCGATTGACTCAAGCTAGGGTGCTCCATAATTGCAAACAAAGACATGTATGGATAGATCACTACAAGATTAACAAAACTCCCTTACTGATCATCCTCAAAAGAGGCACGGATCACTAGGAAACAACAAGAACATAGGGCATCATGAACTAAACAATCCCAGGACTTAGTGAAATCACTAAGTCCCTGAAAACAGAATTAGCAAGTGCACCACTTTGCAAGCTTGCACAAGTCACCACACACATCCTAAAAATACATGGGTTGCACCTCTGGATAGATGACAAAACCCTTAACAAAACATATGAAGAACTCACGGGCATATCATGCACACATTAATCATGGAAAAAATGACAAAACTGCTAAACGGAGTAACAGATCTGACAATTAACTCAAGTAGCCCTCTTCTAACAGCATTTCGGGCATCAAGATGAGCTCAAATGAAAATGATGCAATGGAATGAAATGATGTACTCTCTGAGGAGAACATTTTGATATGCTATATGCATGAATCGGAGCTACGGATGCAAAGTTACGAGGCCATGAACATGGTAACATGGGTCTGTGATTCGGGGACTTTGAGAAAAATATACCCTCGGAAAAGTCAACGCGGGATGGCGCGATGCGAGACGACGCGGATCCAGATCGGAGGGACCGTTTGGTTCATGGGATGGGTGGATCTCATCCCACCCGTCCGGATCCGTGGCGGGCGGCGCTCGGCGGCTCGCCGGAGCTCCGGCAAGGCGAGGAGCGAGGCGGCGCCGGCGATTGAAGGTGGCGGCGGCGGAGCAAGGCAGAGGCGGCGGCGGAGATGGAGAAGGGCGGCGCGGCGGCGGCGGAGCAAGTGCGGCGGCGGCGGAGCAAGGCAGAGGCGGCGGCAGAGATGGAGAAGGGCGGCGCGGCGGCGGCGTTGGCCGGCACCGGCGATTGAAGGCAGCGGCGTGGCGCGCGATGGAGGCGGGGCGCGCTCGGGCCCAGGCGCGCGCGGGCGGGCCGGTCGTGGGCTGCGGTGGGCCGCGGCGATGGGACGCGGTGGAGGGAGGCTGAGGTGGCGCGGCCTGGTTGGAGGAGAGGAGCGGCGTGGTGACGTGGCGCGCCCTGATTCGCCGGGGTGACGCGTCCGGCGGACATGTCCGGTGCGGGATGGACGTGTCCGGAGGCGCGAGGAGGGAGATGGCTAGGGTTCATCCGCGAAATGATCCGAAATTTCGGGGAGGGGCACATATTTATAGGTAGAGGGAGCTAGGAGAGTCCAAATGAGGTGCGGTTTTCGGCCACGCGATCATGATCGAACGCTCTAGATGATGGAGAGGGTTTAGGTGGGTTATGGGCCAAATTGGAGGGGTGTTGGGCTGCAACACACATGAGGCCTTTTCGGTCCCTTGGTTGACCGTTGGAGTATCAAACGAAGTCCAAATGGTACGAAACTTCACAGGCGGTCTACCGGTAGTAAACCAAGGCCGCTTGGCAAGTCTCGGTCCAATCCGGAAATGTTTAATCCCCACACACGAAAGAAAGCTAGAATTGACCACCGGAGGAGAACGAAGCGCCGGAATGCAAAACGGACAACGGGGAAAATGCTCGAATGCATGAGACGAACACGTATGCAAATGAAAATGCACATGATGACATGATATGAGATGCATGACACGCAAGCAATGACAGGGCAAACAACAGCGAATAACTAGACGACACCTGGCACATCGGTCTCGGGGCGTTACAACACTCCACCACTACGAGAGGATCTCGTCCCGAGATCTAGAATGGCACCGGAGGGAAAACGGAAGAGAAAAGAAGAGGTAAAACTAAGTTGCTTCTTTGACAAACGAGTGAAACCAATGAACCTTGAGAGGTTAAACAATTGGAAAAAAGAATACAACGGAGATGAACGAAGGTTGAAAACACTCCGTTAGAAAAGAGGAACAAAGAACATTACGAGAACTTTGTAGTTTGAAGGGAAGATATATATTGAAAACACTCCGGTTAAGAAGTTATGCAAGACTTGATATGATGAAAAGAACTTGAGCAAAAAGGACAGAACACTCCGGTTAAATGGATAAGCATGAAAAGAACGTGATCCGAGATGATGAGAGAAAAGAGCAACATCACAATGGCTCCGGAACAAAATAATAGAAGATAGAAATTGGAATAGGAGAATGGAGAAGAAAATGCCAACTTCTGCCATAAAAGAGCTTGAATAGGCATCTTTAGGAGAAGGGTCGAACGTAATTGTTGGAAAACCAACAACAAAAAGAATAAGCTCGATAAGTTCGTATGGAATACATCTCGAATTATGAGGTGACAACCTGCCACTCATGAGAAGAAGAATTGGATTGATATGAACAAGGAGACGAGAAACTATTTCACCGGAAGGATAAATGGAGAACTTGGATCATTTATAAGCACCATAGATAGCAACACTCCTTCGGGAAGGCTTTAGGTGAAAATATGACACAAGACAACTGCAACGAAGAGATTAATGGATTTAAACTACCTCATTCTTGATAACTAGTGAATCATGAAACATGCACTCAAATTATCAAGAATGACATAAAACCACCTCCAATGATATGGTAGAAAGAATTGCACTTCGGAATTGCAAAATGAAGAATGATTGAGCTCCTCTGAAAAGAATCTTGATAAACACTTCAAGAAGGAATAAATCCTTTATGAACCATCATGTAGCGCCTCCATGAAGAACTCCGGTAACAAAAGGATGATCAAACGAAAGGAAGGAGAAATTGAAAACGCAAGGTGAAGGCTTGCGATGATATATATGGATCTTCGCAATGATATAATGTGGAAGAGAACTTGGAACTCCGGAAACAAAAGATGGAAAACAATTGAAATAGAGAATTTGATGAACCTCCGGACTAAGGAATAGAATTTACTCGATGAAACAAGAATAAGAATTACATTATGCTTATCCTTCACCAATTTGGATTGATGACAAGCAACGGATTTTGCATATCACTTATTCTCGTTGAAAAGGATTAAAAGAGATATAGCGTCAACTTGAGAAAGTCTTCAACGAAGCACCGGAAGGATTGAAAACAACGAATAAATTGATGTTATAACAAGGAAGAAAAATCCTGAATAGCCACCGTAAGAATTGGAAATGAACGAAGGGAAGATAAAGAAACACCGGGAAGAATTAAGCAAATGAACGAAGAAGCCTGAGAGAATTTAGATACATGAGAACGAAGAGATCACGAGCCGATTAAAGATCACTTGAACGAAGCACCGGTAAGATCGGAGAATGATAACTTCAAACTGAGAATGAATAAATCTTCGATGATGGGCTCCGGATAATCAACCTGAAGACTCCTGAATTGCTCCAGATAGGTGAAAAGAATTCTCGCAACCGAAAACAATTACGGTAGAATGGCATAAAGCTATCACCATGAATCTTGAAGAAACAAGAACAAGATTGAGAGAAAATCTTCTTCGGTCTTCAAATACAGAGAATGGTGACGAGAAGCACCACCATGAATTATTGAGATACTCCGGGAGAATGAATAATGAAGGAGTTGAGCCAACGATGAAAAGAATTGTGAAGGATCTAGGAGATGGCATTTGGCTGATGATAACTCATTCTTACGTCAAACTTTAGAAGGAAATATGAAGATAGCCCCAGGAAAATAAGAAGAGTCAGGTAAGATCCTGGGAAAAGACCCGTGGTTTAGGGCCCACTCAAAAGAAAACACCGTTGAACGATTTACAAGAGGGAAAACACCGGTTGAATTAAATGGCTTGAATGAGGGAACATCCTTGAAAGAACTTGAACGAATGTAGAGTGGAAACACGAATCCTCGAGATATCTTCAGCACTCCGGAATAAATGAATAGCGAAGAGTGGATGATTATGAGGTGCACCGGCATGAGAAGGTATTTGAAACGAGGAAAAAGATATGATCAATAACGCTTGAATTTAAACCACCGAAGAAGTAAAATGAGTGAAGAGTGATGAACTTGAAGCTCCGTTAGAAACTTCATGAGAATCACCGGATACGAACATTTAAAGAAAAGAACAGAGAGACTTCCATCGATAACATGGCTACTTGATTAAGGAATCTAAGTCCTAAAAAAAACAAGGGGGGGAGGGAGGGACAACAAAGAAAACTTGGGATGGATGAAACAACACCGTTGAGAAGACTTGAGTTGATCTGGCGGATGTAGAAATGTTCGGATCCACTTGAAGAGAAACACACCGGTGAAAAGGATTGACATGACAATCTCGATTATCATGAAGGATTGGTATTCACATCGGAGTATGAAAACACCATTTGGGGAAGGTATGGAATCAACATTTGACTTCGAAGCAACTCGAATACCACAACTCAAAAACAAAACAAAGGATTGGCTTGCAGAATAAGCCGGCACAAACATATGGTAGAGATTTCATCCGAAGTTTTCGTGGTGGGGCCTACACGGGCTCGATCGTACAGCACCATCATGTACAAGGCAGTGCACATGACATACGAAGCGTCCCCGAGTCGGCAAAGCCAAGGACTCTTTAAGACACAACGAGACCACTGTAAAACCGACCGTGAATAGGTGGACCACTAGACGTCGAACCCCAATTTCATATCATACATCTGTTGGAAAGATATCCTAAGAGTTACTAGAATTCCCACCTATGAAACTCCCGAACCTTTCCGGTTATGCAATCAGGTGTTGGGGATACAGGGGAAGCATAATATCTCACCCAAACTAGCAAATCCTACATCCAGCTGTATCCATCCTTCAACACATAACCAAGAAACCTTCGGAAATCATCTACCTCAACCTTCGAAAAGCATCTGTTATACAAGTTATGGCGATAGTCCCATACTCCCGCCCCAGTACTGGGTGGCGTCGAGGTTATCTCACCAACGAACTGCATAAAAGAGATTTTCGATGTCGGCGTACTAAACTCAGGTATTCCAGGATTGCAACGATAAAATTATGATGACAACACCTCAGAGCTCAACTCCCCGGGACACTTCCACTAAACCCCTGACAGGAGGCACCAAGACAATGTTCTCATCATAAAACCATCGGAACGATTCCAAGATACCCGCGTGATCCTAAAAAAAAATTTAGTGAAATTTGAGAAGAGAAGAGTCAAAACTCTACGTCAGGATGCCTTACAAGAGCGATGGGGAGACCGGGAAGTAAAAAGAATTCCTAACTCTCCGATATATATAATCCTAAATGACTCAAAACATTTTTCTAGACACAACTCGGCCGCTAAAAACGATCAAGCAATGGGGCTCCTAAGGTCGGGGAAGGCTCTAATACCAACTTGTAACACCCTCGATGCGACTATAGCTCCCACGTGTCGAGGCACGACTTAGAGACATAATCGCATTGAAGGCATATGTCGCAAGTTAGGCAATCTTCACAACATCCCATGTAATGTAAATAATAAAGGGGAGATAACATAGTTGGCTTACACTCGCCATGTCAATCAAGTACATAAATAACATTACATCATCCAAACACTCATGGCCCGACTACGGCGCCAAAATAAAAGAGAACCCAACATGCGACACGGTCCCAATCACCCCCAACTGGGCACCACTACTGATCATCGGGAAAGGAACATAGTAACGTTGAGAGTCTTCGTCGAACTCCCACTTGAGCTCATACGCGTCTCCTGGAGCGGAATCATCAGGCCCTGCATCTGGTGTAATGGTAATCTGTGAGCCACAGGGACTCAGCAATCTCGCACCCTCGCGATCAAGACTATTTAAGCTTATAGGTAAGGCAAGGTAAAATATGAGTGGAGCTGCAGCAAGCGACTAGCAAGTATGGTGGCTAACTTATTCGCAAAAGAGAGCGAGAAGAGGGGGCAAAGCACGAGCGAAAAACTAGAGGAAAACCTGCGCAAACATTACTCCAACACCGTGTCCACTTCCCGGACTCCGCCGATAAGAGGCCATCACGGTAACACACTCGGTTGATTTATTTTAATTAATTAAGGTTCAAGTCATCTACAACCGGACATTAACAAATTCCCATCGGCCCATAACCGCGAGCACGGCTTTCGAAAGTTCAATCCCTGCAGGGGAGTCCCAACTTAGCCCATCACAAGCTCTCACGGTCAACGAAGGAATAGACCTCCTCCCGAGACATTCCCATTAGACTCGGTATCCTGGTACAACAAGACATTTCGACAGGGTAAAACTAAACCAGCAACACCGCCCGAATGTGCCGACAAATCCCGATAGGAGCTGCACATATCTCTTTCTCAGGGCACACTCAGATTGTCCTAGGTACGGGTAAGCCAGCCCAGAGTTGCCCCTGGTGGCCACCGGCAGCTGACAGGTTGGACCAACACTCAGAGGAGCACTGGCCCGGGGGGGTAAAATAATGATGACCCTTGAGTCCGCGAAACCCAAGGGAAAAAAGGCTAGGTGGCGAATGGTAAAACCAATGTTGGGCATTGCTGGAAGAGCTTTACTTAAGGCGAACTGTCAAGGGGTTCCCATTATAGCCCAACCGCGTAAGGAACGCAAAATCCGGGAACATAACACCAATATGACGGAAACTAGGGCGGCAAGAGTGGAACAAAACACCAGGCATAAGGCCGAGCCTTCCACCCTTTACCAAGTATATAGATGCATTAATTAAATAAGATATATAGTGATATCCCAACAAGTAAACATGTTCCAACAAGGAACAACATCTCCATATTCCAACAAGGAACAAATTTCAATCTTCACCTGCAACTAATAACGCTATAAGAGGGGCTGAGCAAAGCGGTAACATAGCCAATCAACGGTTTGCTAGGACAATGGTGGGTTAGAGGTTTGACATGGCAATTTGGGAGGCTTGCAAGCAAGTGGTAGGCATCGTAGCAACGACATAGCAAAAGAGCGAGCAAACTAGCATAGCAAGGATAGTAGTGATTTCGAGGGTATGATCATCTTGCCTGCACAATTGTCAGAGTTGACTAGATCCTCAAGAGCAAACTCAACGGGCTCCTCGTTAGCGAACTCGTTCCCCGGCTCTACCCAAACAAGACAAACAAGCAACAAGGATACAATCAACCACGTGCAAGACCAAGCAACACGATGCAAAGGTGATATGCTATGCGGAATGCGATGCGGGATGCAAAATGCAAGATATGACAGGAAATGCATGAACCTGGCCTCAACATGGAATTCCAAGGGTGCCACTGGAAAGATGAGATGAAATCTCTTGAAAACGATATAAAGAACGCCGGAATCGGAGTTACGTTTTGGAAATGGCAAGCGATTCAAAAATGACACCGGTCTGCGATTTACAGCAAGTAGGCATTTAATGCAACGAGATGAACATGCTACAGCACTCAAACATGACATCAAAATACATGGCAGGGATACACACAAGATGCTTAACAAAAGTCTAGCACTGAGCCACGGCCAATTCATCCATTAACAGGTTCAAACAAGCATGGCAAAAACGCAAATGGATAACAGATCTCAGACTTAGTGAAATTAACACTTGTCTGGAATTTCAGATCATATAGCCCTCTTCAGAGCAACAAAACAACATGCTACAGGACCTGAAAATGACAAAAAAAGACATGGCATGGAGCTAATCAACAAGCTTAACAAAAGTCCCTTAGTGACCTTGAGCCAAAAGGGATCACAAAATATACTAACAAGCACACGAACATAGCAAAAACATAATCAGTTTTCAGACAGTGAAAACTGGGACATGCTGAAACATAACTCACGAAGGCATGTTTACGAGCTCGATGCACTCACTACGGTGCAAGTCATGGCAAGAAAAGCATACACACATAAAGAAGGCACAAAATACAAGCTAGACATGGCAAGAACAATGGCATAGCATGCACGGATCAACTACAAAAACATCGGCAAAATCGCAAACAAGTTGACGATCTGCCCAGATTCACAACGAAGCAAAAGTAGAGCTCGATTGACTCAAGCTAGGGTGCTCCATAATTGCAAACAAAGACATGGATGGATAGATCACTACAAGATTAACAAAACTCCCTTACTGATCATCCTCAAAAGAGGCACGGATCACTAGGAAACAACAAGAACATAGGGCATCATGAACTAAACAATCCCAGGACTTAGTGAAATCACTAAGTCCCTGAAAACAGAATTAGCAAGTGCACCACTTTGCAAGCTTTCACAAGTCACCACACACATCCTAAAAATACATGGGTTGCACCTCTGGATAGATGACAAAACCCTTAACAAAACATATGAAGAACTCACGGGCATATCATCCACACATTAATCATGGCAAAAATGACAAAAGTGCTAAACAGAGTAACAGATCTGACAATTAACTCAAGTAGCCATCTTCTAACAGCATTTCGGGCATCAAGATGAGCTCAAATGAAAATGATGCAATGGAATGAAATGATGTACTCTCTGAGATGAACAATTTGATATGCTATATGCATGAATCTGAGCTACGGATGCAAAGTTACGAGGCCATGAACATGGTAACATGGGTCTGCGATTCGGGGACTTTGAGAAAAATATACCCTCGGAAAAGTCAACGCGGGATGGCGCGGTGCGGGACGACACGGATCCAGATCGGAGGGACCGTTTGGTTCATGGGACGGGTGGATCTCATCCCACCCGTCCGGATCCGTAGCGGGCGGCGCTCGGCGGCTCGCCGGAGCTCCGGCAAGGCGAGGAGCGAGGCGGCGCTGGCGATTGAAGGCGGCGCCGGCGGACCAAGGCAGAGGCGGCGGCGGAGATGGAGAAGGGCCGCGCGGCGGTGGCGTTGGGCGGCGCCGGCGATTGAAGGCGGCGGCGCAGCGCGCGATGGAGGCGGGGCGCGCTCGGGCCCAGGCGCGCGCGGGCGGGCCGGCCGTGGGCTACGGCGGGCCGCGGCGGTGGGACGCGGTGGAGGGAGGCTGAGGTGGCGCGGCCTGGTTGGAGGAGAGGAGCAGCGCGGTGACGTGGCGCGCCCTGATTCGCCGGGGTGACGCGTCCGGCGGACATGTCCGGTGCGGGATGGACGTGTCCGGCAGCGCGAGGAGGGAGATCGCTAGGGTTCATCCGCGAAATGATCCGAAATTTCAGGGAGGGGCACATATTTATAGGTAGAGGGAGCTAGGAGAGTCCAAATGAGGTGCGGTTTTCGGCCACGCGATCGTGATCGAACGCTCTAGATGGTGGAGAGGGTTTAGGTGGGTTATGGGCCAAATTGGAGGGGTGTTGGGCTGCAACACACACGAGGCCTTTTCGGTCCCTCGGTTGACCGTTGGAGTATCAAACGAAGTCCAAATGGTACGAAACTTCACAGGCGGTCTACCGGTAGTAAACCAAGGCCGCTTGGCAAGTCTCGGTCCAATCTGGAAATGTTTAATCCCCACACACGAAAGAAAGCTAGAATTGACCACCGGAGGAGAACGAAGCGCCGGAATGCAAAACGGACAACGGGGAAAATGCTCGAATGCATGAGACGAACACGTATGCAAATGAAAATGCACATGATGACATGATATGAGATTCATGACATGCAAGCAATGACAAAGCAAACAACAGCGAATAACTAGACGACACCTGGCACATCGGTCTCGGGGCGTTACAATAGTCCGGCTATTCGAGGACCCCCTAATCCAGGACTCCCTCAGTAGCCCCTGAACCAGGCTTCAATGACGACGAGTCCGGCGCGCAGATTGTCTTCGGCATTGCAAGGCGGGTTCTCCCCCAAGTCCTGAGTACCTGTCGTAGCGAGTTGTGTCTGGCCTCCCATGAATGTTGCGCTCCTCGGCTTCCGTGCCTTAATAATGGCTATCTTCCATGTGTCGAGCGAATGCGAGAGGTCGGGGTATTTTCACATTTACCACCCTAACCAGGTATATGAATCATCTATTTAAACAATCGGGGATCTTCAGATCCATATCACACCACCTTCCCACAGCGAGTATCCATCGGAGTGTGCCCGGAAAAATCCATCCCATCATGACCGGCCATCGTAGCTCCTCCTCTCGCCCTCGTAGCCCTAAGCCAGGTAGTTGGGAGAAGTGTTTTGTTCCCATAGCCAACTAGTGGAGTTGCAGACCGGGGGGTTTCTCCCTCCTGCATACATGGTCCCCATCCAGGCCGGACTTGCCACTTATAATGGCGGGGAACAAGCGGGAAACTTCCCCAACCCATCCACGGGGGAGCGGGTATGCCTCGTCCCTTATTTATTGAGGGGACTCGGATTTCTAATCCATCCATTCCTCCACGGGCTCCTGGAGTTCTATGGCCTCCAGCTGCATAATTTTACTCCTGCCTCCATATTGCACATCGCAGGCTACGTTGCTCTTTGCGAGCTATTCCTGGGCTGCGAAGCTCATTTCGAGCTATGGCAGAGGCTATTTTGCCTCGTGCCCTATACACAGAAGGGGTCAATATTTCAAGTGGGCGGAGCCGAAATATGGCGCATCGCCAGGACCGAATACCTGTCCGGTACTCTGAAGAAGACATCCGAAGACTGGCCCTCTGAGTGGTTTTATATGGAGGACGTTCCCCTCCCGGACCCTATTCGGATGGGCCTTCCTGAGTTCAACAACGCCCCTTTGAAGAAACGCCGTAGCTGGCGCCCTCAGAGCCCCCAGGAGGAAGATAACAGAGAGGTCCTTTACCTGATGAGCCGGATAAAGACACTGGCCGAATCAGGACTGACAATAATCGAGGTTATGTTAGTATGTATAATGTGGGGGGTGCAGCCACTTCAATATCGGGGACAACCCATGTGGCACTTCAACGGAGAAGACGATGCCACCCGCTGCGGCCGAAAAGGTCCGGACTCCGCCGCCGCTCTGGCGAAAATACTATCCGATTTATATAAGGGAGAGGAAGAGAAGTTCACCCGTATTAAGCCACGGGATGGATTCTCCATGTACAACCCCCCAAACTGGGTGAGCTGCTGCTTTTTACTCCAAACCTTCCCGCTTTATTTGTCATAAATATTTACCTTGCTATCTCATAGCAAGAATTACGAAAAGCTGTGAGGGAGATTCACATCCCATCTCCACAGCCAGAGGACCCTGATCAGGCCCTCGATCCCAGACTCGAAGAAGATCCGGACATATTCATGGAGCTCATCGATAGGACGTTTTATCAGTTAAGATGCGACGGTGCCTTGGTGGCCATCACCGCTGATTATACTGGACTGCTCCCTGCATCACATGTAAGTAAAACCAGAGTCCCAACTTCCGAGAAGGATCCCCTTTTTCGCACTTCACCCACCGCACACGTATGGTGCCTTGCAGGGAAGGTCCTCGGGACGCCATGCCGAACCCGTAGTGTCTCAACAAGGCGCACCGAAACCGGGTAGGCTTAAAAGGAAGGCGGTCAGGACTGAGATGCCGTCGCAGAGGTACGAAAAAGAACCCTGCTCCATGGTTATTGTCTTTAAAATATAATAACGTCCATGGTTAAAACCAGGAAAAACGCTCGCCGGACCGTATCCGGAGAGCCTGCCGGCCATGCCTCCACCAGCCGGGCTCCAGAGCCGGACTTGGAGGCAGATGCTAACGTGGGGACAACGTCGGATATTCCTCCTACCGAGGATGCGGATAGGCTGTCCGCCACACATTCTGAAGTGGAGAGTGCCATGAAGCACAGGTGTCAACGGGCCGTACTCCGCGACCCCGGGTTTTTTGAAGAGGCGTTTGATGCCTTCAACTCGGGGGACGCGTACATCCGAGCTGCTCAAAATGGTATTGCCAGAGCCACGGACCAGTATGTAAAGGATATACGGGTAAGAATATCTGATAATTATATATACCAGTAGCCCCTGAGACTTGAAACAGTTGGCAGAACAGATTTAAGGATCATTATTTGCATAGGTTCTTACTGAGAAGAATACCCAGTTGTCTCAAGAGCTGGAGGAGTGCAAAGCCCAGCTACGGGCCGTAGTTGCCAAAATGGAGGAGTCCTAGAAGGCCCCATCTGGTAACCCTTGTTCCTATCGAAAAGAACAAGATGTACCAGTTAATATCTGGCTTGCATGCTAATCTAATCAATAGATTCTGCAGATGATCCCGGAGTGAATCCGGAGGAGCAACATGCTCAACGACAGCTGAAGGCTGGCGAGCGCGTGCTTACACAAGTAAGGCAGGAGAAAAACAATCTCCAAGATGCAAATACCCGGCTGGATGTTGAACTGAAGGATGTTCGGGCCCAGCTGGCTGACTCCGTAAAGCAGAATAAAAGGCTTCGACGCGGCATTTTCAGTAAGTGCTTGAGCGGACTCCTATAGAGTTTAGTGAAGAAACCAGCTAACAGAGTTATATCTGTAGGTATGTTGATGGGCCGTCCCGGAGAGGAGATGCCCGGGTCTGCGGGAGATCTTCTGCCAGAGCTCTGACAACTGCACGAACAAGTTCGGCAGGTGATGTAGGACCTTGCCCAGGCCTTGTGGCCATCCGCCTCCCTGCCAGGAGGCATGAGAGAGCTTGTGGAGATACTCAAGGGAGCGTGAAGGCACTTTCGATTATGGAAGATATCTGCCTGCCGACAAGGTGCAAGGGAAGCCTGGGCCATGGTGAAGACTCGATATACCAAGGCTGACCCGAACCATATGGCCGAGGTCGGACCTGTAGGGCCTGACGGGAAAGAGATCCCCGCCAGCTTGGTGTATGACCAGGTGAAATTAGCTGCAAAGTATTCCCAACAGGATTGTTGGCTAGACAGCCTGTTGGATGGTATAGAAGAAGAATTTAGTCAGTCTAAGTGACTTTGTACTTCGAGTGACATATATTGTCCCTAGCCGGATTGTAAATCATTTTTCATGGCGGACATTTTCGCTTCGACCTCCGGACCCGATAGTCCGGACTGTCTCCGAATACCCGCTCAGTTATGTAAAAACCAGGGTACGCATGGAAACCAGGCGTAGGGGTCATAAGTGCTTGAACAGACAAGTACCCAACTAGTTATGTTATATTACATGGATAGTAAGAAACATCTCCCACGGAGAATAGTTCCATTAAGGGTTCATTTCCCTAGGTACGCACGCTTTAATGTGCATGTCCGAACTGCGACAAGAGAAGCAGGATATAAACATCTAGGGGTATGTATTCTAATAAGTAAAAAAGTCATCCTTTGTTCGCCAACCGAATATTCCCTTAAGAACGCTAGCTTTCAGCTTCACCCGATCTGAGGTACACGTCCGGCTGACCCAGCAGTAACAATCGTAGAGGTGCTCCCCTTATGCCCGAGCCGAATTAACGGGAACGTAGGGCATAAACACAAGAGCCAGGCAACCCATCTTGGCCAAAACTTAAGTCATATCGATGCATATAATGGCACAGAAAAGATGAATGTGTAAAAATAACACATGTGCGGCAGGCATAGAGCCCGGATCATAATTATATTCAGCTTCTGTATAAGAAGCCCCCAGGTATAATGAGCGTGCTTAGCGCGTACAAATTGTGCAATCAAGACACAGTTTAACCTTTGAAGGCCGCGAAGAAAAGGAAGAAAGACAGAAAAATATAGATAATATATATATATATAATTGATGGAGGTAAGGAGACGAACACAGAGTCCAGCGCTAGGCGTAGAACCTTCGGAGTCTGGCCGCGTTCCATGGGTTTGGCTCGAGTCGATTGTCCGATGCATCCCGCAGACGGTACGCTCCACCGGTCAGAACTTTGTCAATAATGAAGGGACCTTCCCATTTGGGTTTGAGCTTGTCCTTTTTCTTATCTGGTGGGCGTAGAACGAGTTCGCCAACATTATAAGTTTTGGCCCGTACTTCTCTGCTTTGATATCGTCGAGCCTGTTGTTGATAGAATGTGGATCAGGCTTTTGCCACATCACGCTCCTCCTCCAGGGCGTCCAAACTGTCCTGCCGATCTTGCTTGGCTTCTTTCTCTTCGTACATGCGCACGCGAGGTGAGTCATGAATGATGTCGCAGGGCAGTACCGCCTCTGCGTCGTACACTATAAAGAAAGGTGTGTATACGGTAGTGCGATTTGGCATGGTCCGCAGCCCCCATAGTATGGAGTCGAGTTCCTCGACCCAGTGCGTATCTGATTCCTTCAAGGACCGCACTAGTCTGGGTTTAATGCCGCTCATTATAAGACCATTTGCTCGTTCAACTTGAGACCGTTAGTTTGAGGGTGATAGACGGATGCATAATCGAGCTTAATGCCCATTTTGCTGCACCAAGTTTTTACCTCATCGGCTGTAAAGTTCGAGCCATTATCGGTGATGATACTGTGGGGGACACCATAGCGGTGTACAACCCCGGATATGAAATCTATCACTGGTCCGGATTCGGCCGTTTTAACTGGTTTGGCCTCTATCCATTTGGTGAATTTATCCACCATGACCAATAGGTACTTTTTCTTATGGCTTCCTCCTTTAAGAGGTCTGACCATGTCAAGCCCCCAGACCGCAAAGGGCCAAGTAATGGGGATTGTTTGGAGAGTGGTAGGTGGCATATGGCTTTGGTTTGCAAAGAGCTAGCAACCGACGCAATGTTGAACGAGGACCTGTGCGTCTGCTCGAGATGTCGGCCTGTAGAAACATGTACGAAAGGCCTTACTTACAAAGGCCCGAGCTGCGGCGTGATGGCCGCCAAGTCCAGCATGAATTTATGCCAAAAGTTGTCGTCCTTCCTCCTCGCAGATGCACCTTTGCAGTACTCTGGTAGCACTTTTCTTATAAAACTCTCCCTCGTGGACATTGCAGGATTTAGACTGCCGCACAATGCAACATGCCACGTTTTGGTCCTCTGGGAGTTCTTGCCTATTTAGGTAAGCTAAGAAGGGTTCTTTCCATGGGGCGATGACAGCCATAATCACGTGACCCGAAGGTGTTATCTTGGTGGCGGAGCCTCCGATTACGTTAGAGTGTTCGGGGGCTGGTGTTGTGGCCGGATCCGGACTGCTATTGCCGGTCTCCCCTTCCCACACCACGAATGGCTTAAAAAGCCTTTCCAGGAAAATATTAGGTGGGACAGGGTCGCGCTTAGCGCCGATTCAGGCGAGGATATCCGCCGCTTGATTGTTCTTTCGGACCACATGGTGGAATTCGAGCCCCTCGAATCGAGCTGACATTTTGAGGACGGAATTGCAATAAGCCGCCATTTTTGGGTCCTTGGCATCAAAATCTCCATTTATCTGGGATATTGCAAGGTTCGAATCCCCACACACCTCTAGGCATTGAATGCCCATGGAGACTGCCATCCGGAGACCATGCAACAGGGCCTCATATTCGGCTGTGTTGTTGGAGTCTGTGCATAATATTTAGAGTACGTATTGGACTGTATCTCCGGTTGGGGATGTCAGGACGATGCCTGCCCCCAGAGCCGCCAGCATTTTAGAGTCGTCGAAGTGCATGATCCAATTGGAGTACGTGTCGTATTCTTTTGGGGAGTTCGGCTTCTGTCTATTCGGCGACGAAATCAGCCAGTACTTATGACTTAATGGCTCACCGTGGTTTGTATGATATGTCGAACGGGGGGAGCTCAATAGCCCATTTAGCAATCCGGCCCGTGGCATCGCGGTTGTTTATAATGTCGTTGAGTGGAACCTCGGAGGCCACCATAATTGAACACTCTTGAAAGTAGTGTCGTAGTTTTCGGGATGCCATGAAGACCGCGTATGCTATCTTTTGATAATGTGGGTACCGGGATTTGCATGGAGTGAGGACAGTAGATACGTAGTATACCGGCTTTTGAAGCGGGAACTTATGTCCGTCCGTTTCTCGTTCGACGACACGCACTGCGCTGACAACCTGGTGTGTTGCCGCTATATATAACAGCATTGGTTCGCCGATATTTGGCGCGGCCAAGATTGGGTTGCTAAACGGGGCTTCTTGGAATGTGATTTCTTCGGACCCTAAAAGGGCGTGGTATCTGCTACTAAACGGGGCCAGTTGGAATGTGATTTCTTCAGACCTGTAATTCTCCGGCGTGTAGAATACCACATCTAGTGTGATTTTTCCCGCACATTGTGTGATTTTTCCCGCACATTGTGCCTCCCGACTAGGGATAATTCCTCTGAAGGACGTGCCACTTTGCTCAATGCGGCTCTTGTCTATTTCCATTTTTTGAAGAGTCTCCTCATAGATGAGGTTTAGTCCGCTGCCACCGTCCATGAGTACTTTAGTAAGCCGGAAGCCATCCACAATTGGACTAAGGACCAAAGTGGCTGGAGCTCGGGCTGTGCGGAATTGAGGTTCGTCACTGGCATTGAAGGTTATGGCCATGTCATTCCATGGATTTATCATTGCAACATGGAAAACTTCGACGAGGCTGCGAAGTGCCCGCTTGCGCCTATTGTTTGAGGCGAAAGTCTCGAAGACTGTCAGTACTGTATTGTCATTTTCCACGGGAGGGTGCTCTGCGGTATTATTGATGAGGAGGTCTTCGCCGTTCCTGGCCACCTGCTGGAGTATCCAACATGCCCTAAGGCTGTGTGTTGGCATGGTATCCGATGTACTGTGAATTTTGCATGGCCCATTGAGCCATCCCTCCAATACGGTTCCGCGCCCTGTAGTGGGTTTTCGCTTCTTTGTAATTGGATTGGGTGACTTACGAGAGTACACCCTTTTAATTCGGGCAGAGGGTTTAGTTAGAGCTAGAGGATCCCAGAATTGTGTTTGGGATTTCCAAGTGCTTTCCATCGCACAGTACTTCCGTACTATGGACGCCAAGTCAGCGAAGTGTGTTATATCACTGCGACTTATGGCGTTGAGGATTCCCTTGTCCGTGCAATTTTTGCAAAATAATGAAATTGCGTCTTCCTCGCGCTAGTCCTTTGCCTTTCTTATTGCAAGGAGGAATCTGGCCCGATAGTGATGTACTGTCTCTTGGGGCTCTTGTCTAATATGGGAAAGATCACTTATGTGAGGGTGGTGGGTAGATTTAAGTCCAAACCCTGGCCCAGTCTGAGACCCAAAGGAGTTTCCGAGCTTGGTAGTTTGGGCTCTGGGATGTTGCCCAACGGTACCAGCCCGATGTTCAATTCCAGGTTCGGAGCTTGGGCCCTGTCCTCCCGTAGACGGGTATCCGGCTTGGAGAGCTTGGGAATCCGGACATAGTTTGTCCTCAAAATAGAGGAAGAATCGTTGCATCGCTCCTCCACCACCGCTATCTGATGGGTAACCGACGGAGAGTTAATCTCCCTTTGGTCGGGTTTAAGCCTGATCCGATCATAGTCCGTAGCAACTCCCAAGGCGGCGATGCGATCCAAGAGCTCGCTCAAAGAAGAGAGCTCCATTGGATCCATCTGCTCGGTGAATCCCGAGCCAACGTGGAGGTTGTTTTTGATGACCCGAGATGTCATCGTCGGCGCAATGGCCGATGGGGTGGTCACGACGAAGCCGCCTAATCGGAGAGTTTGGCCTACAGCTAGGGCTCCCTAGAGGTAACGTTGTCCCTGACAACAAGGCGAGCCATTAGGCCTTACCGTGACGGTGCAGTGGAACTCTCAATGAAAGCACCAATGTCGGTGTCAAAACCGGTGGATCTCGGGTAGGGGGTCCCGAACTGTGCGTCTAAGGCGGATGGTAACAGGAGGCGGGGGACACAACGCTTATCCAGGTTCGGGCCCTCTTGATGGAGGTAATACCCTACTTCATGCTTGATTGATCTTGATGATATGAGTATTACAAGAGTTGACGTACCACGAGATCGGAAAGGCTAAACCCTAGAAGCTAGCCTATGGTATGATTGTTGTTGTCCTATGGACTAAAACCCTCCGGTTTATATAGACACCGGAGGGGCTAGGGTTACACAGAGTCGGTTACAAGGGAGGAGATCTACATATCCGAATCGCCAAGCTTGCCTTTCACGCAAAGGAGGGTCCCATCCGGACACGGGACGAAGTCTTCAATCTTGTATCTTCAGAGTCCAACAGTCCGGCCAAAGTATATAGTCCGGCTGTCCGAGGACCCCCTAATCCAGGACTCCCTCACCCATGAAGGCCCATTAACTCCCCCAGGGGGTTCCGGTAACCCCCGGTACTCCGGAAATGTCCAAAACTTTCCGAAACCATTCCGGTGTCCAAACATAACCTTCCAATATATCAATCTTTATATCTCGACCATTTCGATACTCCTCGTCATGTCCGTGATCTCATCCGGGACTCCGAACGAACTTCGGTTCGTCAAATCACATAACTCATAATATAAAATCGTTATTGAACGTTAAGCGTGCGAACCCTACGGGTTTGAGAACTATGTAGACATGACCGAGACACATCTCCGGTCAATAACCATCCATTTCAAAAATGTTAATCATCCATTTCAAAAAGGAAAACGTTATTGTAAACCAGATGATTTTCCACCGGCGTCAACTGCATGCTGCGGAAACCACACGTCTTGGTGGGGCCCGCCCACCTGCCAGCCTTATCACCTCATCCTCCATCGCTAACAAGATCTGCTCGATTTTTCCACCAATGTCAATTCCCTTTTTCTCATCCCCGTACATCTCACTATTCGCCATGGCTGCACAAAGACCACATGTCGGTGTTGGCGTGCTGCGACGCAACCGTCCGTGGCGCTGGTGTTGCGATGCGGCGTTTGTTTGCGCCACTGCCGGCTAGTATGCAACACTCGTGAAAGTTGCGCTAGCACGCGATCGTTGGTGGCTGCCGGCGACTATGATGCATCATTCAACGTTGTTGCTGGTGTTGTGACGCGGCGGTCGTCATCGGTTGCTGGTGGTGCAACACAGCCTCCCCTTTGCGACGTTGCGCTGCCACGCGACCCTTGGTGACTGGTGGTAGATACGATGCAACGTTTGACGTGGCTCTCGTCATTAGATGTTGGTGTTGCAACCCAGCCTCGTCGGCGCTGCTATGCGGCTCGTCGGAAGTCGGCTATGTTGCGATCGTTTTTGGGATGCATCACTCCCTAGCAATGTAGGTCAGATTGGCAAGGCGTGACAGTGCTGCGATGCAGCACGCCCATGCGTCTCCTAGTGCTGCGAAGGAACATCAACATCGGTGTTGCTGTAATGTTGGGAGAAGGATACGACAAGGCCTCCTATGTGTGATCGGACAGCTACATGGGGATGATTAGACAGCTACAGACCCGACTGATTACCTGCCTTTGAAAAATGTTAAATGTATATAGAAAAAAGGTTTGCGATGAATACATAAAATGTGCAATATGTATGAAACATAGTAGACTAAAAAATGTAAGTGTTTAATAATGTTAATCATGTATTTGAAAAATGTTACACATATATACATAAATGTTCCTGGTGTATACAAAAAATGAACAATGTGCATGGAAAAAGTAGACGCCCAAAAATATAAGTTTAAAAACTATTAATTATATATTTCAAAGATGTTAAACTTGTTTATTGAAATGTTAAATATCCATCAAAAAGGTAAAATGTGTACAAAAAAGTAGAAATCAAAATATATATTTTAAAAAAATTAATCATATATATGAAAATTTAAAACCTGTACTAAAAAATGTTTTATATATATACAAAAAATGTACAAAATGTGTATGAAATAAAATAGAGATCAAAATATTTATTTGAAAGAAATGTTAATTAGGTATTTGAAAAATATTAAATGTATATTAAATATGTTCTTGACATGTCCTAAAAATGTGCCATGTGCCGAAAAAGTGTAGACACGTGTCAAAAAAGAAAAATTAGAAAAATAAGGGGAACTGAAGAGACGAAGGAAACAAGAAAAGCGAAGAAGAAGCAGTGCAAAAAAATGGAGAAAACCTGAGAAAGAAACAAAGAAAACCATATAGAAAAAAATCTGAAAACCGATAAGGGGACGAAGAAAAGAGGTAAAAACTGAAGCTATAACAAAAAAACCAGAAAAAGCTGGTTAAAACCATAAAAACCGAAGAAAACCCAAAACAAAACGAAAAATATTTTAAAAAAACTACAGTGAGCGAACCTATAGCGAGCGAGTCCTAGTCTAATGGGCCGGCCCGCTCGCGCTGCACCCGACACCGGACACAAGAGTAGCTTCCATCCTGCTATAAGCGGGATATAGCTCTCGTAGAACGCCTAGACGTTGTTTTTATCGTTTCCCAGTGAGTTCTACGAATAAAAGGACCACCATACATTATATATACTAGCAAAAATGCCCGTGTATTATTACAGGAGACACAATTGATACGTATTAATTTGTTTAGAATTAGATGAGCAAAACAAAATGATAGTTCATGCGAAATTTAAAGCGCACCAAAATTTTAGACCCACACAATAGGAAGTTATATACGGATTCCAAATGAACTTGAATTTTCTATATAGAGCTATGATTCATGGTCATATTCTAAGTTAAACTAGAACTGGTTATCTTCTCCCGACTTGAAATATATTCCATGATGGTTGTAGATGTGGTGTTGGCATGTGCTGGGTGGCTGGTTAGCACCAATTGTCCGTGCTGCTGTCACACAATATTAACAAAATAAAAAAAGTGAAAATACATATTTTACACAAACAAATCTAACAAACAAAAATAGTAGGTATCAAGCTCTAGAGGTGCTAAAACATGGTTTCAATTGTAATAAGGAAAAGACGTACTGCCTTATCTTTCTAAATAACATTAAAAAGCATAAATAATGAGATGACACGGTTGATTGGCATATTAATACATTTTATGGAAGACTTTAATTGACTCGGTAGCAGCCAATTTGCTTTTATTATTGGGCATGTAGAGATCGATAAGAAAAAATGTTGTTAGCGTCGATACAAACGGCCATCGTTGCAACTGGAGAAACAAAAAATTGTACATTTCTAGAGGCTCATTGTTGTTGCTAATTCTTCCTTTCGTCACCATTGTCAATGATGGTCTAGTTTGTCCAGATCACACAATCCTCCTCAACCATCTTCAAATATTCAGCCCATAATCAAATCATTCCTTTCCGGATCATACAGTCAACCGTCTTCAAGTATTCAGCCCACAATCCTTTTTACCTTATTAAGGATCCCATCCATTTAAATATTCTGGCAAGGCCACCACAATCCTTCCTTACCTTATTAAGGATCCCATCCATTCAAATATTCTTCCGAGCCCACACCATCCTTCCTTTGAATTAGCCGTATATTTAGCCACAATAATTAGCTGCTTTTTCTCACGACTATTTGTTAATTACTGCGACAACTGTATATTAACTGGTTTGACTGTGTTCAAAATTGCAAGGTGGGACTATTCTTCACGTAATATGTTTATCTCAGTTGGTTGTTCTGGCCGAAAGAATTAGACAGATCCCACGCTGGGTTCTGCATTGTAGCAGGGGTTTTTTTGAGACATAGGTTTTTTTCTTTCTCTAAGACCTAAGATAAGAAAGCTTGCACCCAGCCCATAAGGAAGGCCCATGTTTTTTGCGGTTAGTTAGATGGGCTGGCGTGGCTGCCTGTACCTAAACGTACAATTCTTTTAAAATTCGATAGAGAAGAGGAGACGTGGAGCGAGGTAGGATAGAAAATAGTACCATCTCGTAGGAACCGGCAAAAGAGACCACGTAGGGAAGAAGTGAAATAAAAAAGAATGATGATGAACTCGACGGAGTCAATCCGTGCTTTATTATTGTTAGGAAAAGATTATTATTATCAACCCGACGTAGGAATCATGCCCGTGCGTTGCAACAAAAGATATAAAAAATTGTCACATTAACGCATAAAATAAGCTAACACTAAGCATGATGAACTGTGGATTTATCTTACCTACCTATCCGTGCCTAGCTTTTGATGATAAATTGTGAATTTATCTAACCTACCAAATATGTCCATTTATTGAATTTTTTAGGTTACAAACAATATTATTTATTGAATATTATTTTACACAAAGATATATATCTGGAAAAAAAATTATGAGACCAGGTCCCACGTGAGACCCATCCTGATGGATGACACGTGGCATTCATAAATCACAAAGCATCCCCCCCACACACACTTAAAATCAGAGGGAAGATTAGATGCTTTGTGATTTGTGAATGTCACGTGTCATTCATTAGGACGGGTCTCACCTGCTAATCGTGAGACCTGGTCTCATATAATTTTTTTCCTATATATCTTCGTATCAAACAACGGTGCTGCCGCTTGTTGACTCCCGACTTGGCTTGCCTCCAGGCTGCTTGTGAACGTATATAAACAGGTGGGGATCGTTTTACGGGACTAACGTTAGTTGTACCAGCAATCCGAGGTGCAACCGTTCATGGCTCAAGTTTTTTTTAGCATCCGTTTGGCGCACTATTTTTTTCCTTTATTAGCCAACCTCTGACGTCAGCCCAAAACTAACCGCCTAATCAAAGCCCAAGAGTGGGTCGGAGCCAATCAAACGGCCAGTAGCCAAGGCCCAGCCTAGGTCGACCTCCTCATCGCTTCACTGGACATGCTCACAACCACACGCGGTCTTCCCATCGATCTCAAGTTGCCAAGCTAGCGCCGCCACTTGCTTGCCGGCTCCAAAACCTCTTCTCATTTCTTCCTCGTCTTTTCCGTCGACCTCACCAGCACCCGGGACTCTGCCTCTAAACCATCGAGACCCTGAAGCGAGCGGCCATGTCCGTCGTTGCGGACGTCCTCGACAACCTCCACTTTGCCATGGAAAATGTCTTCGCACACCGACGACCACCTTCCTGTAGTTCCTCTTACCTCCATGCTCCTGTGCCAGCGCACCTGACGCCGTCCCAACCACACCCATATGCCTCGACCGCCTCTAGCGTGCTGGCTGCTCCTGCCACAAAGCTCTTTCTTCTGATGAGTTCAGCGTCACTGGCCTCTGTGCGACCTCTCCACGGCACGTCTTCTGCCGCCCCGGTTCGCGTCAGCCCCGATCTGTCCGCGTGTTCCGGCACCTCGCATGCATCGCCGGCCAGCGACTGTGGCTACTCGTCGCGTGCCTCACACCACAAAACTGTCGGGTGAGAAGAAAGAAAAACGAAACAGTAGGCAAGACAAAACGTTTTGAACTTATAACAGCACTGTGGGTTAATTACTAAAAAACAGAAGGACTTTTTCATAGAAACACTACGACGGTGAACCCGACAGACTCAACCTGTTGGAAATATAAGCAATTTACCAAATGATTTTATTAACAGAAATATTAGATAAAGCATGACTAATATAGCCGTGATAAAGCAAGTCATGCAACCTGACGGAGAAAAAGTAAATAGCATTTGCATATATGAACTTGAACAGAACACATCTAGGACAGACACTAGATCATGTTGCATATATGGAGTAGAACCTAACACATGTAGTGCAAGTACTAGTACGAGAAACTGTGGCAGGACATCTGACAGAAAGAAGAAGAACACATACGGGACAGCAATAGCAGAAGCACTGGACTTGGGGTCGACATCCTCTCCAGCCATGTCATTGCTGAGGTAGTCGACGTCGGAGAAGAAGTCATTGTCGGAGAAGAAGTCATTGTTCCGGGTCATCGATGACGACATGCTCGGTGTGGGATGCCCCCTAATTTTTTATTTTTTTCGCTTTTTTCTGTTTTTCTTTTTTAAAATAATTGATGATTTAAAAAAAGTTCCAAATTTCTAAATATTTGGGAATTTTGGAAAATGCATTCAAGAAATCATAAAATACTCATTTATTCAAAAAAAATGTTCACGTCTTTTTGAGAAATCATAGAATGTTTGGGCATTTTAAAACTGTTTGTGATTTTGAAATAATGTTCGTATATTAAAAAATGTTCACGATTTTGAACAATGTTCGCATATACAAACATTGTTCATGAATTTGATTTTTCTCCACGAATTTAACAATGTTCATGATTTTTATAAAATGTTCATTACTAGTTTAAAAAATGTTCATTACTAGTATAAATTTTTATACTAATGGCGCATCGTGGCACAATGCGCCATTACTAGTTGAAACTAGTAATGGCGCACTATGCAACGGTGCGCCATTAGTAGTTTTGCAAAAAAGTAAAAAAAATTACAGTAGTGGCGCATGCTATGGCTGGTGCGCCATTAGTAGTTCTAACTACTAATGACGTACTTTGCATGGATGCGTCATTAGTATGTTTGAAAAAATGAAAAAAAAAACATTTTTTACTAGTGGCGCACCTTATGCCTGGTGCGTCATTAGTGTCTTCCACACTAATGGCGCATCTCCACATGGTGCGCCATTAGTATATAGTAGTGGCGCACCACTTCTCTCGTGCGCCATTAATGTCAATTTCATCTTTAGCCCTTTTCCTAGTAGTGCATGTTCCGCACAAAAAACATCAAATTCATTGGAAAAATACTCTCCACCACGGTCGGACCTAAGCCTCTTGATTTTTCGATCAAGTTGGTTTTCCACTTCAGCTTTATAGATCTTGAAAAAGTTCAAAGCCTCATCCTTAGATTTCAGAAGATACACACAGCATTATCTAGTGGAGTCGTCAATTAACGTCATGAAATATTTCTTTCCACCTTTTGTCAAAACACCATTCATTTCACATAAATCCGAATGTATGAGCTCTAGTGGTGCAAGATTTCTCGTTTCTGCAGTCGTGTGAGACTTACGAGGTTGCTTCGCTTGCACACACACTTGATACTTAGATCCCTTGAAAGTGGTGAAATTAGGGATTAAGTTCAACTTCGCTAGTCGCGACATGCAACCAAAGCTAACATTACAAAGACGTGAATGCCACACATTGGATTTACTATTGTTGCAAATATGATTAACAACTTTATTGCAAACGTCTGATAAGGATAAAAGAAACAGACCTCCTGACTCATAGCCTTTACCAACAAAGGTTCCATTCTTGGATATTACAAATTTATTCGACTCAAAGACAAGCTTGTAGCCATCTCTACACAGAAGAGATCCGCTAACAAGATTTTTATTGACGGAGGGGACATAATGCACGTTCTTCAGCCGCACGATCTTCCCCAAAGTAAACTTCAGATCGACCATGCCAACACCACAAACAGAAGCACTTGAACCGTTGCCCATCAACACGGTTGAAGTCCCTGCGGTCTGATAAGACGAAAACATGAAAATATCACCGCATACATGCACATTAGCACCCGTGTCAACCAACCAATCAGGAGAATGACATACTGAAAGAATAGTGAGAAATATACCATACCCAGCATCCTTCATGTCAGTGTCTCCAATGACAACATTAGCGGTCTTTCCGCCTTTCCCAGGATGACACTTGTCATAGCGATTAGGTAAACTAGGAGCCCAATGATCAGGATCCCCACACACATGACAAGCACCTTTCTTCTTGTCATTCTTCTTCTTCAAGTTCGTGTGTTGCACAGCCTTGTTCTTCCCATCAAACTTTGCTTTACCATCAAACTTGCCCTTGTTCTTGAACTTGTGGGACTGGAAGTTCTTCTTCTGTACCAGATTGGCACTAGATCCTCCCTCAATACCTCGAGCACGTGTGTCCTTTGCTCTCGCCTTTTCTTCCACATCAAGAGTACCAATGAGATCCAAGACGGAAAACTCCTGCCTCTTATGCTTCAGCAAGGTAGCAAAGTTCCTCCATGAAGGAGGAAGCTTAGTGATGATACCTCCGACAACAAACTTGTCCGGTAGCATACAACTGAACTGCTCAAGTTCTCTAGCAAAATGACTGTATCTCATGAGCTTGGTCAACCACGGAGCACTCTTTAGTCATCCTGTAATCATAGAATTGCTCCATGATGTACAACTCAGTGCCAGCATCCGAGACCCCAAACTTGGCCTCGAGTGCATCCCACATATCTTTTCCATTATCAATTGACGCATAAGCATCAACTATGTTCTCACCAAGAACACTCAAGAGAGTAGCCTTAAAAAGAGTATCCATTTTCTGAAAAGCTTGTGCCTGTTGAGCATCAAGCTCTCCTTCAGGTTTGCCAAGAGTGGCGTCATAGCAACTCATGGTTTGAAACCATAAGACTGCTCTCACACACCACCTCTTATAGTGGATACCTTCAAACATAGAAGGTCTCATGGAAGCAGCAAAACCACTTGGGATAAATTGCCTATAATAAGGTTTTTTGATTGTTGGAAATATGACCAATTAACCAAATGATTTTATTAACAGAAATATTAGATAAAGCATGACTAATATAGCCGTGATAAAGCAAGTCATGCAACCTGACGGAGAAAAAGTAAATAGCATTTGCATATATGAACTTGAACAGAACACATATAGGACAGACACTAGATCATGTTGCATATATGGAGTAGAACCTAACACATGTAGGGCAAGTACTAGTACGAGAAAACTGTGGCAGGACATCTGACAGAAAGAAGAACACATACGGGACAGCAGCAGCAGAAGCAGTAGACTTGGGGTCGACATCCTCTACAGCCATGTCGTTGCTGAGGTAGTCGACGTCGGGGAAGAAGTCGTCGTCGGAGTCCGTGATGAAGAAGCCAGTAGTCGTGTAGAGCGCTCCCCAAAAACCTTATCACCCTTCTCCCGTACAGGACTCAAAATGTGCGGTCTCAGAGGCTTACTGTCCCGACGTGCGGTGCACGCCGCAAGCCGGGATGAGGAAGATAGCAGCAGCTCAGAGATGGAACCGATGGCGAGGGAAGGAGTAGTTCTGGTGCGTCTCTCTGGGAGGAGCGACCTCCCTTTTATAGGCGCAAGAGAAGGAGGCGAGATGGCAGCGACGGAAGGCGAAACGAAGAGACGGAGGCGAAGCGAACAGCCAGCAGCCGAAGGGCTGCACCGTTCGCATTCGAACTCCACTTTCGCAAAAATCTTTTCAGCTTCTGTGTGACCTTTCGTATACCCGTAGTGCGTGGCAAAAATTTAGATATCGGTTCGGGTCATTCCCGCGGCGCGGCGCGGCGCACCGTGCCGAGGCGGGCGGCGGAGGAGGAGCGCGCGTGGATATCCCTCTTGTTCTCATGCTCGTACAAGTGGGGAAAGAACCTCCCTTATAAGGAGGTCCAACTCCCACTAAACTAGCAATGTGGAACTAAACTTTAATAGTATTCTTTGCCTTGTACAAATGGGCTAAGTCGGCCTCTAGGATTTATTAGGAATTTCTGAAATAGTTATTGGGCTGTCCAAAATAGACTAAATTCCTGCACAACCCGTGCTTTATTATTAGGGAAAGATATATGTGGACATATAAACTAATTTTTTTGGCAAAAATGATTGTGTATGCATTGCATACCCTTGAATTAGTCACCAGAACCATATATGATATATATGCATACATGGACATATAAACTAATTTGCTTTTGCAAAAAATATTGGGTATGTGCAATTGTGCATACCCTTGAATTAGTCTTGCTCTGCCCCTGGCCCCAGGGGGCAGTCACACGAGGCCAACGCGACACGGACGACGCAGAGGGCACTCTCACGCGGCGAGGCTCTCGGGAGACGGATACTCCAGCATCCTTTGTACTAGCAACAGTAATGATTGTGTGCATTGAAATGATACAGCAGCCACGGCATGCCTCCTTTTCAAAGGAAAAGAAACAGATAAGAATATAGGATACTTATGTGTGAAGCGCCAGCTGCTCATTGAATGTTTTTACTGCAAAACAGCAGCGCACGGTACTGGATAGCGAGGCAGCTGCAAAGCAACAAGGCCGGCCAAGACCATGTTCCATCTTTTATTCACAAAACTGCTGATGATTCCAATGTTTTCCACTTTGTCCCCGTCGATCCAATCATACATAAATATAATCCCCAGTGTACCAAGTCACATAGTTTGCCATCTCGTCGTCAAACTTCCGTCTACCAATCCCCAAACCCTTAAAATCATCAGAAACTTGATCGATCGTACACATACTTTGCCATCTCTTCGTCAAACTTCCGTCTAGCGATCCCCAAACCCTTAAGGCCGTCAGAAACTTGATCGGTCGTAGATCACCTAGTACATGGCGAGTGGCAGAAACAAGGAACCCAAAGTGGGATCAGGTGACGAGGCCGCTAGCTCGGCAGGTCCGCCAGGGGTGGCAGCGGCGCCGCCACAAGGAGCTGAGCCCGGGGACGATGAGGCGGCGGCGGCCGTGCTGGCTGCTGCCCCCACCAGGCCATACTACGAGTGCGTCTTCTGCAAGCGCGGGTTCACCACGGCGCAGGCTCTCGGCGGGCACATGAACATCCACCGCCGCGACCGTGCCAAACCCAGCGTCCGCGACGCTCCCAGCGGCACCACCACATCAGCGTCTCCAAACGTCGAGTGCTATAATCAGTATTACAGCCACTGCCTGCCGTATCCCACAGTGCCTCCGGCGACGGCGACGCCGATGAGCACGAGCGGAAGTTTCACGCTAGCGTACTACCAGCAACAGGGCACAGGGAATTCGACCGGGGTCGCGCATGCGGATGCCTCCGTGAACCCTAGCAGTGCTAGCCCGAGGGAGCTCAGCCTGTTCGGTGCGGCAGCTCGTGACCGTGACTTGCACGGCGGCGGTGGCGACGGGTCTGGCGTGGCGCCAGAAGGGTCGGATCGGCAGGCAGGTGAGCCGCCCGAAAGGGAGCTTGACCTGGAGCTCAGGCTCGGACGTCGTCCGCATTGATCGCATGATACTCTGCAACTGCGGTTAACCAATGCAGCTCATACAAATACTACGTTTATTTATTTATTTATTGGTACAAATGCTGCGTACATAATGCATTAATTCATGCATATATGTGGTTTATGGAATATGTGCATGGAGTGCGTGTAATTAATATACAATTTTTTATATTTTATTCCGGTTCCAGTTGTTAATATATGTATGTTTTTGTTTGTGTTTATACTGTGGACGTTGGATCTGTTGCAAATCTTAGGACAGAGTCCACTCGACTTACTAGAATCTTTTCTTCGATATGTATAATTTATCCTGCCGGCCGTCCTCAACCCGTTGATGTGGGAAATTTCGGCTGCTGGAGCACTGGACCGGGGGAATTGTTACTGCAGTGAAGCCTGTCACATCTCCTCTGGGGCTTCCCCATCCCAGTCGCACGGTGAGCTGCTGGCCCTTGTGCCCTACTGCTACTGTTGATGCATATTGAAATTCATCCGAGTTCTTACTGTTTTTAAAGCTTTCTCAGAGATCTATTTTGTGCCATTGTTTACAGTTGATGGATCTGAGAACAACAGGATAACAACTGACGCTAAAGCCTCGGGAATTTCAGAATTTAAGTTTTCTAACACTCAACTTGGCATTTTCAGCGGATACACATTGCAACGTAAGAACTTATTGTTATTTTTACTCTATGGCTCCGTTTTTGTATCATGACAATTTTTACAAGTGAATGAATATGATGTATAGTGGGTGACATGGAATTTCTTATCCTGGCAATTTTTGGAATGTGAAGAACTTGTTGCATAGTGGTGACATGGCACCATGGCAATTTCAGAAAAAAATAGTTCATTTTTTTGAAACTTTTTATCCCAAATTCCCTTGTTCTGACATGCTGATTTCGGTGCATTTTACATTTTTGAAATGTTTGTAATAGGATTAAAACTACTAACTTTTTATTGTCCTTCACTATAGGTCCTCATGGCATTTTAACTTGTGTCCCCATGGCAATTTAACAATGTGTCCCATGGCAATTTAAGGTGTGTCCCCATGGAAAAATATATTGTAGAAACATGGCAATTGTATTGTATATACCATGGCAAGTCCATCATTTCTGTTACATATATCTTTGGAAATTTTGGGGTAGGGGGGTAGGTAGGTGAAGGGTAAAAGCCATTGCAATTATTTTTGTATATACCATTGCAAATTAACATTGAAGCTGCCAACATTTTTTGTCCTCGTGCTAATTCATAATTTTACCATATTTTTAAAAAGTTTAAATCATCTAAATTTGATACATTTGCCATCTTTTTGTCAAAAAAGAAATCTAATATATTTTCCATGTTCCCATTTACAAATTTGAAAAACTTGCCATGTTTTTATAGAACAAAATCACTAATCACTGGCATGTGCCCGTATAAATTTGCCATCTTTTTCTCAAAGAAACAAATCCCTATTTCTACATTTGTGCCCATTACACTTTTTCCAAAAGTTGCCATATGTTTTTTAGAGAACAAAGTCCTAAACTTTCCATGCAATTTATCATAGGTATCTGTAACGCCCCGAGACCGATGTGCCAAGTGTCTTCCAGTTATTCGCTGTTGTTGCCTTGTCACTGCTTACGTGTTATGCATTGCATATCATGTCATCATGTGCATTTCATTTGCATACATGTTCGTCTCATGCATACGAGCATTTTCCCCGTTGTCCGTTTTGCAATCCGGCGCTCCTATGTCATCCGGTGTCCCCTTTTACCTCTTTTCGTGTGCGGGTGTTAAACGTTTTCGGATTGGACCGAGACTTGTCATGCGGCCTTGGTTTACTACCGGTAGACCGCCTGTCAAGTTTCGTACAATTTGGACTTCGTTTGATACTCCAACGGTTAACCGAGGGACCGAAAAGGTCTCGTTTGTGTTGCAGCCCAACACCCCTCCAAAGTGGCCCAAAACCCACTTAAACCTCCTCCATCATCTCGGTCGTTCGATCACGATCGCGTGGCCGCAAACCGCACCTCATTTGGAGCTTCCTAACTCCCTCAACATCTATAAATAGATCCCTCCATTTCATTTTCGGGTTTTTTTCCCCGAAACCCTAGCCTCCCTCTTCCTCGCGCCGCCGGACATGTCCATCCCGCGCCAGACATGTCCAACCTCCACCTCACCCCGGCCAATCGTCGGTCGCCACATCAGCGCCGCCGCCTCCCTCCACCAACCCGCATGCGCCACGTGGCCCCTACCTCTTCTCCGCCGCCGCGCCCCACCCGCCGGCCCGCCAGGGCCTGCGCGGGGCCCACCGGACCCGGCCGCCGCCGCCGCCACCCGAGGCGTTCGCCCCTGCGCTTGCCTCTCCTCGTCGCCGCGCTCGCCGCCGATTCGCCCCGCCGCCGTCGCCGTGCGCCGGCCACCGCGCCGCTCGTCCGGCGCCACCGCGCCTCGTCGCCGGGCGCCATCCCACCGCCGCCTTCATCACCGGAAGTCGCGCCGCCTCTTCCACTCCCGCCGGCGCCGCCCCTACCATCGTCGGAGCTTCGCTCGGTCCACCCCGCCGCCCCTACCATCGCCGATCCCCACCAACTCCGGCCAGATCCGACCGGGAATGGATGCCCCGCTGCCGGATCTACCCGTCCCCGACCTCCTCCGGCTCCTCCCGCGCCCCAACGACGCTGGAACGGCGGCTCCTTCTTCGCTGACCCCGCCATTGACCTCCTGGAGGTGGAAGATGACCCGGCCACGTCAGACGTGTCCGCCCTGGTCCGGACATGTCCACCCTCTCTGTGGTCGAAATATCTCTAAGTCCCAGATCCTATTAATTATTTTGCCATCTTCATCATGACGTAACTTTCTCATCGTAGATCAATTCGTGCGTGTAGCATATCAAAATGTTCGTCTCGAAGAGTACATCGTTTCATCTCATTGCATCATTTTCATTTGAACTCATCTTGATGCCCGAAATGCTGTTGGAAGAGGGCTATGTGAGGAATTTGTCAGATCTGTTTCAGAAAATGGCATTTTGTCATTTTTGCCACGATTAATGTGTGCATGTTATGATCCTGAGCTCTACATATGTTTTTTTATATGCCATGCCATCTTTGCAGAGGTGCTTGCCATGTATTTTTGTGATGTTTGTGGTGACTAGCACAAGCTTGCAAAGTAGCGTAATCGGTAATACTGATTTCAGGGACTTAGTTTTTCACTAAGTCCTTGTCCTGATTTTGTTTTATGCCATATGTTCATGTTGTTTCCTAGTGATCCGTGCCTCTTTTGAGGATGATCAGTAAGGATGTTTTTTTAATATTGTGGTGCTCTATCCATCCATGTCTTTTTTTGCATTTATGGAGCACCCTAACTTGAGTCAATCGAGCTCTCCTTTTGCTATAAAATGATCCTGGCAGATTGTTGACATGTTTAGCGATTTTGCCGAGGATGTTGCTATTGATCCGTGCATGCTATGATGTTGTTCTTGCCATGTCTAGCTTCTGTGCCATATCTTCTTGATGGGTGTATGCTTAGTTTGTCATGTAATGCTTTGTAGTGAGTGCATCGAACTCGTAAACATGCCTACTCGTTAACTGTTTTGCATGCTCCAGTTTTTCTCTAAGTCTGAATCTGTTTATGTTTTTGCCATGTTCACATGCTTGCAATTGTATTTTCTGATCCCTTTTGGCTCAAGGTCACTAAGGGACTTTTGTTAAGTTCTTTGAGTAGCATCATGCCATGCCTTTCTTTGCCATGTTAAGTTCCTGTAGCATGTAGTTTTCATGCTCTAAAGTGTGCTTCCTGATGATAAATTCCAGACTTGTGTTAATTCTGAAACCTGTTGTCATTTACCATGTTAAGTCTGAAACCTGTTGTCATTTGCACTTTTGCCATACTTGTTTGAACATGTTAATGGATGAATTAGCCGTAGCCCAGTGTTCATCTTTTGTCAAGAATCATGAGTGGATCCCTCCCATGTATTTTGTTGTTATGTTTCAGTGCTGTAGCATATTTATCTTGATGCATTTAGATGGCTACTTGCTATTTATCACAGACCGGTGCCATATTTGTTTTGCTTGCCATTTCCTAACCGTGCATCCGATTCCGGTGATCTTTATATCGATTTCAACCGAACTCATCTCCTCTTTCCAGTGGCACTCTTGGATTTCCATGTTGAGGTCAGGTTCAATCATTCCTTGTCAAATCATGCATATGCATCGCATACCGCATCCCGCATATCATACCATACTCATGTGTTGGTTGTTTACTATGTTGTGTGCTTCTTTCCGGTGTTGCTTCTTGGGGTTGGTTCCGAGAACGTCGCGTTTGTGAGGACCCGTTCGTCTATGTCCGTTTGTCTTCTTCATGGACTCGTTCTTCTTCCTTGCAGGATTTCAGGCAAGATGACCATACCCTCGAAATCACTTCTATCTTTGCTTGCTAGATGCTCGCTCTTTTGCTATGCCTATGCTGCGATACCTACCACTTGCTTATCATGCCTCCTATATTGTTGAACCAAGCCTCTAACCCACCTTGTCCTAGCAAACCATTGTTTGGCTATGTTACCATTTTGCTCAGCCTCTCTTATAGCGTTGTTAGTTGCAGGTGAAGATGAAGCTTGTTCCATGTTGGAACATGGATATTTTGTTGGGATATCACAATATCTCTTATTTAATTAATGCATCTATATACTGAAGGAAATATGCCCTAGAGGCAATAATAAAGTTATTATTTATTTCCTTATATCATGATAAATGTTTATTATTCATGCTAGAATTGTATTAACCGGAAACATAATACATGTGTGAATACATAGACAAATAGAGTGTCACTAGTATGCCTCTACTTGACTAGCTCATTGATCAAAGATGGTTATGTTTCCTAACCATAGACATGAGTTGTCATTTGATTAACGGGATCACATCATTAGGAGAATGATGTGATTGACTTGACCCATTCCGTTAGCTTAGCACTTGATCGTTTAGTTTGTTACTATTGCTTTCTTCATGACTTATACATGTTCCTATGACTATGAGATTATGCAACTCCCGTTTATCGGAGGAACACTTTGTGTGCTACCAAACGTCACAATGTAACTGGGTGATTATAAAGGTGCTCTACAGGTGCCTCCGAAGGTACTTGTTGGGTTGGCGTATTTCGAGATTAGGATTTGTCACCCCGATTGTCGGAGAGGTATCTCTGGGCCCTCTCGGTAATGCACATCAATCAAGCCTTGCAAGCATTGCAGCTAATAAGTTAGTTGCAGGATGATGTATTACAGAATGAGTAAAGAGACTTGCCGGTAATGAGAGTGAACTAGGTATTGAGATACCGACGATCGAATCTCGGGCAAGTAACATACCGATGACAAAGGGAACAACGTATGTTGTTATGCGGTTTGACCGATAAAGATCTTCGTAGAATATGTAGGAGCCAATATGAGCATCCAGGTTCTGCTATTGGTTATTGACCAGAGACATGTCTCGGTCATGTCTACATAGTTCTCGAACCCGTAGGGTCCGCACGCTTAAAGTTCGATGGTGATTGTATTATGAGTTTATGTGATTTGATGTACCGAAGGTAGTTCGGACTCCCGGATGAGATTGGGGACATGACGAGGAGTCTCGAAATGGTCGAGACGTAGAGATCGATATATTGGACGACTATATTCGGACATCAGAAAGGTTCCGAGTGATTCGGGTATTTTCAGGAGTACCGGGGAGTTACGGGAATTCGTATTGGGCCTTAATGGGCCATACGGGAAAGGAGACAAAGGCCTCAAAGGGTTGCCGCACCCCTCCCCATGGGCTGGTCCGAATTGGACTAGGGAGGGGGGGTGCCCCCTTCCTTCCTTCTCCTTTTCCCTTCCCTTTCCTTCCCTCCTACTCCTACTACTTGGAAGGGCTCCTAGTTCTCCTAGGAAAGGGGGAATCCTACTCCCGGTAGGACTAGGACTCCCCTAGGGCGCGCCATAGAGAGGGCCGGCCCTCCCCTCCTCCACTCCTTTATATACGTGGCCAGGGGGCACCCCATAGACACACAAGTTGATTAGTTGATCTCTCCCAGCTGTGTGCGATGCCCCCTCCACCATATTCCACCTCGGTCATATCGTAGCGGTGCTTAGGCGAAGCCCTGCATCGGTAGCAACATCATTACCGTCACCACGCCGTCGTGCTGACGGAACTCTCCCGTGAAAGCTCTGCTGGATCGGAGTTCGCGGGACGTCATCGAGCTGAACGTGTGCTGAAATCGGAGGTGCCGTGCGTTGGGTACTTGGATCGGTCGGATCGTGAATACATACGACTACATCAACCACATTGTGTTAACGCTTCCGCTTTTGGTCTACGAGGGTACATAGACAACACTCTCCCCTCTCGTTGCTATGCATCACCATGATCTTGCGTGTGCGTAGGAATTTTTTTGAAATTACTACGTTCCCCAACATATACTTGGTAAAGGGTGGAAGGCTCGGGCTTATGCCTGGTGTTTTGCTCCACTCTTTCCGCCCTAGTTTCCGTCATATCGGTGTTATGTTCCCGGATTTTGCGTTCCTTACGCGGTTGGGTTATAATGGGAACCCCTTGACAGTTCGCCTTGAATAAAACTCCTCCAGCAATGCCCAACATTGGGTTTACCATTCGCCACCGAGCCTTTTCTTTCCCTTGGGTTCTGCAGACTCAAGGGTCATCTTTATTTTAACCCCCCTGGGCCAGTGCTTCTCTAAGTGTTGGTCCAACTGAGCGATGTCCGAGGCTACCAGTTTGCAGGTGCCGATGTTACCGAGCAGGTGACGCAACCAAGCTCCGGAGGAGCTCGAGGAAGATCTTGTCCTTTGTGTTGCTTCGGTCTAGTTGATCAGTAGTGGAGCCCAGTTGGGGTTGATCGGGGATCTGTGTAGCATTTGGGGTAGTCTTCTTTTATTTTGGGTTCCGTATCGGACCTTGAGTGTATTTGGATGATGTAATGCTTTATTCTTGTATTGTGTGAAGTAGCGATTGTAAGCCAACTGCGTATCTCTTTTTCCCTTATGTATTACATGGGTTGTGTGAAGATTACCTCACTTGCGACATTGCTTTCAATGCAGGTATGACTCTAAGTCCTGCTTCGACACGTGGGAGATATAGCCGCATCGAGGGCGTTACAAGTTGGTAATCAGAGCCTTCCCCAACCTTAGGAGCCCCCTGCTTGATCGAATCGCTGGCGTTATTGAGTCTAGAAATGTTTTGAGTCATTTAGGATTATATATATCGGAGAGTTATGAATTCTTTTTACTCCTCAGTCCCTTCGTCGCTCTGGTGAGGCATCTTGACGTAGAGTTTTGACTCTTCTCTTCTCAAATTTCACTAAAAAAAATTTAGGATCACGCGGGTATCTTGGAATCGTTCTGATGGTTTTGTGACGAGAACATTGTTATTGGTGCCTCCTGACATTTAGGAGTTGTGGCAGTGTCCCGGGTAGTTGAGCTCTGAGGTGTTGTCGTCACAATTTTATCGTTGCAGTTCTGGAATACCTGAGTTTAGTTTCGCCGACATCGAAAATCTCTTTTATGCAGTTGTTGGTGAGATAACCTTGACGCCACCCAGTACTGGGGCGGGAGTTCGGGAGTATTGCCATAACTCGTATAACGGATGCTTTTCGAAGGTTGAGGTAAACGATTTCCGAAGGTTTCTTGGTTATGTGTTGAAGGATGGATACAGCTGGATGTAGGATTTGCTAGTTTTGAGTGAGATATTATGCTTCCCCTGTATCCTCAACACCTGATTGCATAACTGGAAAGTTTTGGGAGTTTATAAGTGGGAATTCAAGTAGCTCTTAGGATATCTTTCCGACGGATATAAGATATGAAATTGGGGTTCGACGTCTAGTGGTCCGCCTATCCACGGTTGGTTTTACAGTGGTCTCGTTGTGTCTTAAAGAGTCCTTGGCTATGCCGACTCGGGGACGCTTCGTATGTCATGTGCACTGCCTTGTACATGATGGTGCTGTACGATCGAGCCCGTGTAGGCCCCACCACGAAAACTTCGGACGAAATCTCTATCATATGTTTGTTCCGGCTTATTCTGCAAGCCAATCCTTTGTTTTGTTTTGAGTTGTGGTATTCGAGTTGCTTCGAAGTCAAATGTTGATTCCTTACCTTTCCTAAACGGTGTTCTCATACTCCGATGTGAATACTAATCCTTCATGATAATCGAGATTGTCATGTTAATCCTTTTCAACTGGTGTGTTTCTATTCTAGTGGATCCGATCACTTCAACATTCGCAAGATTCAATCTCAGTTTTCGTCAACGGTGTTTGCTTCATCCATTCCAAATTTCCTTTGTTTTTTCCCCCCCCCCCCCCCTTTTCTCTTCAAGGACTCAGATTTCTTTATCAAGTATCCATCTTATGGATGTGAAATCTCTCCATTCTTTTCAATCAACGTTCTTACCCGGTGATTCTCATGAAGATGCTCCACAAGTTCATCATTCTTCATTCTTTTCATCTCCGGTGGTTTCAAGTCAAGCCTTGTTGATCATATCTTTTCCTTGTTTCAAATGTTTTCTCTTGCCGGTGCAGTTCTTAATTATTCACCTCTCGTTATCCAGTTGTTCCGGAGTGCTCAAGATATCTCGAAGATTCGTGTTTCCACTCTGCTTTCGTTCTAGATCTTTCAAGGATGTTATCGCATTCAAGTCATTTAATTCAACCGGTGCAATCTATTTTCCAAGTAATCATTCTACGGTGTTTCTTTTGAGTGGGCCCTAACCCACAGGTCTTTTCCCAGGTTCTTACCTGACTCTTCTTATATTCCCGGAGCTATTCTCAAATTCTTTTCCAAGTTTTACGTAAGAATGAGTTATCATCAGTCAATTGCCTTTCTCCAAGATCTTTCGAATTCTTTTCATCGTTGATTCAACCTTTCTAATTTCCATTCCAGAGTGCCTCAACAATTCATGGTGGTGTTTCTCATCATCATTCTCTGTATTTGAAGACCGAAGAAGATTTTTCCTCCATATCTTACTCCATTCTCTCGTAGATTCGTCATTCTAGTTTGTTGTCATCCTCTCATAATTGTTTTAATTGTGAGAATTCTATTCACACATCCGGAGTAATTAGAGTATTTTCATTTTGATTCTCCGGAGCCCATCATCTCATAATTATTCATTCTCAGCTTTCAGTTATCATTCTCCAATCCTAGCGGTGCTTCGTTCAAGTGATCTCTAATCGGCTCGTGATCTCTTCGTTCTCATGTATCTAAATCCTCTCAAGCATCTTCGTTCATTTTATAATTCTTCCCGATGTTTGTTTATCTTCTCTTCGTTCATTTTTAATTCTTACGGTGGTTCGTTCAAGAGTTCTCGTCATTCATTATCATATCAATTTATTCGTTGTTTTCAATTCTACCGGTGGTTCGTTGAAGACCTTCTCAAGCTCAAGTTATACCTCTCTTTAATCCTTTCCACGAGAATAAGTAATATGTCAAATCCGTTGATTGCCATCAATTTAATTGGTGAAGGATAAGCATAATGTAATTCTTATTCTTGTTTCATCCATATGTTAATCTTTTCTTCCGAAGTTTGTTCACGATGATTAAATTCTTGGTTTCAAGTGCTTGTCTTTCTTTTCCCAGAGTTCCAAGCCCTAATTATCATGGAGATCCATCTAAATCATTACAAGGTTTCACCTTGTGTTTCCAACTTCTCTTTATTTTCGTTATTCTTTTTGTTTACCGGAGTTCTTCATGAAGGTTCTACATGATGGTTCATAAAGGATGTTATTTCTTCTCGAAGTTTTAATCTAGATTCTTTTATAAGGAGCACAAGTTTTTCTTCATCTTGTAATCTGGAGTGCAATTCTTTCAACCTTATCATTGGAGGTGGTATTATGTCATTCTTGATAATCTGAGTTCATGTTCCATGATTCACATGTTGTTAAGAATGAGATATTTTAAATCCATCAACCTCGTCGCTGGAGTATCATGGGTTACTTTTCACCTAAAGCTTTCCCTAAGGATTTTTCTATTGTGAGGCGTATAATTGGCTCAAGATCTTCATTATCCTCCCGGTGAGATGAGTCTCTCGTCTTCTTGTTCATATCAATCCAATTCTTCTTCCCGTGAGTGGCAGGTTGTCACCTCATAATTTGAGATGTATTCCATAAGACCATATCAAGATTATCCTTTTCGTTGTGGGTTTTCCAACAACTCTGTCCGACCCTTCTCCTGAGGATGCCTTCTCAAACTCTTTTGTGACAGAAGTTGGCATTTTCTTCCCCATTCTTTTATTTTAATGATCTATCTTCTATTCTTTTCTTCTGGAGGCCTTGTGATGTTGCTCTTTTCAATCATCATCTCGAATTGTGAGGATCATGTTTTTCTTTTCGTGCTTATCCGCTTAACCGGAGTGTCGTTCCCTCTTATCAAATCCTTCCCATTCTGCCAAGTTTTGCCTCCCTTCTCAGACGGAGTGCTGCCCAAATTATATCATCTTTATTTCCTCTCTACCTTGTTCTAACCGTAGTGTTGTTTGTATTTCTTCTTCTTTCTCTTTTCCAACGGAGTGCTTTCAACTTTGTTCATCTCCGTTGCTTTCTTTCTTTCATTTGTTCAACCTCTCAAGGTTCTTTGGTTTCACTCGTTTGTTAAAGAAGCAACTTAGTTTTACCTCTTCTCTTTCTCTTCCGTTTTTTCCTCCGGTGCCATTCTAGATCTCGGGACAAGATCCTCTCGTAGTGGTGGTGTGTTGTAACGCCCCGAGACCAATGTGCCAGGTGTCTTCCAGATATTCGCTGTTGTTGCCTTGTCATTGCTTGCATGCCATGCATTTCATATCATGTCATCATGTGCATTTCATTTGCATACATGTTTGTCTCGTGCATCCGAGCATTTTCCCCATTGTCCGTTTTGCAATCCGGCGCTCCTATGTCACCTGGTGTCCCCTTTTACCTCTTTTCGTGTGCGGGTGTTAAACGTTTTCGGATTGGACCGAGACTTGTCATGCGGCCTTGGTTTCCTACCGGTAGACCGCCTGTCAAGTTTCGTACCATTTGGACTTCGTTTGATACTCCAACGGTTAACCGAGGGACCGAAAAGGCCTCGTTTGTGTTGCAGCCCAACACCCCTCCAAAGTGGCCCAAAACCCACCTAAACCTCCTCCATCATCTCGGTCGTTCGATCACGATCGCGTGGCCGCAAACCGCACCTCATTTGGAGCTTCCTAGCTCCCTCTACATCTATAAATAGATCCCTCCATTTCATTTTCGGGTCTTTTTGCCTGAAACCCTAGCCTCCCTCTTCCTCGCGCCGCCGGACATGTCCATACCGCACCGGACATGTCCAGCCTCCACCTCACCCGGGCCAATCGCCGGTCGCCACATCAGCGCCGCCGCCTCCCTCAAACAACCCGCACGTGCCACGTGGCCCCTGCCTCTTCTGCGCCGCCGCGCCCCACCCGCCGGCCCGCCAGGGCCTGCGCGGGGTCCTCCGGGCCCGGTCGCCACCACCGCCGCCCGAGGCGTTCGCCCCCGCGCCTGCCTCTCCTCGTCGCCCGCTCGCCGCCGATTCGCCCCACCGTCGTCGCCGTGCGCCAGCCACCGCGCCGCCCGTCTGGCGCCACCGCACCTCATCGCCGGGCACCGCCCCACCACCGCCTTCATCACCGGAAGCCGCGCCGCCTCTTCCACTCCCGCCGGCGCCGCCTTCATGCCTCGTCCCGAGCCAGTGCGTTGCTCCTACCATCGCCGGAGCTTCGCTCGGTCCGCCCCGCCGACGCGACCCCATGGCTTGAAGCTCGCCGCCGCCCCTACCATCGCCGATCCCCACCAACTCCGGCCAGATCCGGCCGGGAATGGATGCCGCGCGGCCGGATCTGCCCGTCCCCAGCCTCCTCCGGCTCCTCCCGCGCCCCAACGATGCCGGAACAGCGGCTCCTTCTTTGCCGACCCCACCATTGACCTCCTGGAGGTGGAAGACGACCCGGCCACATTGGACGTGTCCGCCCTGGTCCGGAAATCTCCACCCTCTCTCAGGTCGAAATATCTCTAAGTCCCAGATCCTGTTAATTATTTTGCCATCTTCATCATGACCTAACTTTCTCATCGTAGATCCGATTCGTGCGTGTAGCATATCAAAATGTTCGTCTCGAAGAGTACATCATTTCATATTATTGCCTCATTTTCATTTGAGCTCATCTTGATTCCCGAAATGCTATTGGAAGAGGGCTATGTGAGGAATTTGTCAGATCTATTTCAGCAAATGGCATTTTGTTATTTTTTCCATGATTAATGTGTGCATGTTATGATCCTGAGCTCTACATATGTTTTGTTATATGCCATGCCATCTTTACAGAGGTGCTTGCCATGTATTTTTGTGATGTTTGTGATGAGTAGCACAAGCTTGCAAAGTAGCGTAATCGGTAATGCTGATTTCAGGGACTTAGTTTTTCACAAAGTCCTTATCCTGATTTTGTTGTTATGCCATATGTTCATGTTGTTTCCTAGTGATCCTTGCCTCTTTTCAGGATAATCATTAATGATGTGTTGTTAATATTGTGGTGCTCTATCCATCCATGTCTTTTTTTGCATTTATGGAGCACCCTAGCTTGAGTCAATCGAGCTCTTCTTTTGCTATAAAATGATCCTGGCAGATTGTTGACATGTTTAGCGATTTTGGCGAGGATGTTGCTATTGATCCGTGCATGCTATGATATTTTTCTTGCCATGTCTAGCTTATGTGCCATGTCTTCTTGATGGTTGTATGCTTAGTTTTTCATGCAATGCTTTGTAGTGAGTGCATCGAGTTCGTAAACATGCCTACTCATTAACTGTTTTGCATGCTCCAGTTTTTCTCTAAGTCTGAATATGTTTATGTTTTTGCCATGTTCACATGCTTGCAATTGTATTTTGTGATCCCTTTTAGCTCAAGGTTACTAAGGGACGTTTGTTAAGTGCTTTGAGTAGCTTCATGCCATGGCTTGCTTTGCCATGTTAAGTTCCTGTCGCATGTAGTTTTGATGCTCTAAAGTGTGCTTCCTCATGATAAATTCCACACTTGTGTTAATTTCACTAAGTCTGAAACCTATTATCATTTGCACTTTTGCCATGCTTGTTTGAACCTGTTAATGGATGAATTGGCGGGTAGCTCAGTGTTCATCTTTTGTCAAGCATCATGAGTGGATCCCTTCCATGTATTTTGTTGTTATGTTTGAGTGCTGTAGCATATTTATCTTGATGCACTTAGATGGCTACTTGTTGTTTATCGCAGACCGGTGCCATATTTGTTTTGCTTGCCATTTCCAAACCGTGCATCCGATTCCGGTGATCTTTATATCGATTTCAACCGAAATCATCTTCTCATTCTAGTGGCACTCTTGGATTTCCAAGTTGAGGCCAGGTTCAATCATTCCTTGTCAAATCATGCATATGCAGCGCATACCGCATCCCGCATATCATACCATGTTCATGTGTTGGTTGTTTACTATGTTGTGAGCTTCTTTCCGGTGTTGCTTCTTGGGGTTGGTTCCGAGAACGTCGCGTTTGTGAGGACCCGTTCGTCTATGTCCGTTTCTCTTCTTCATGGACTCGTTCTTCTTCCTTGCGAGATTTCAGGCAAGATGACCATACCCTCGAAATCACTTCTATTTTTGCTTGCTAGATGCTCGCTCTTTTGCTATGCCTATGCTGCAATACCTACCACTTGCTTATCATTCCTCCTATATTGTTGAATCAAGCCTCTAACCCACCTTGTCTTAGCAACCATTGTTTGGCTATGTTACCGCTTTGCTCAGCCCCTCTTATAGCGTTGTTAGTTGCAGGTGAAGATGAAGCTTGTTCCATGTTGGAACATGGATATTTTGTTGGGATATCACAATATCTCTTATTTAATTAATGCATCTATATACTTGATAAAGGGTGGAAGGCTCAGCCTTATGCCTGGTGTTTTGTTCCACTCTTGCCGCCCTAGTTTCCTTCATATCGGTGTTATGTTCCCGGATTTTGCGTTCCTTACGCGGTTGGGTTATAATGGGAACCCCTTGACAGTCCGCCTTGAATAAAACTCCTCCAGCAATGCCAAACATTGGGTTTACCATTCGCCACCTAGCCTTTTCTCTCCCTTGGGTTTTGCAGACTCAAGGGTAATCTTTATTTTAACCCCCCCGGGCCAGTGCTTCTCTAAGTGTTGGTCCAACTAAGCGATGTCCGAGGCTACCAGTTTGCAAGTGCCGATGTTACCGAGCAGGTGACGCAACCAAGCTCAGGAGGAGCTCAAGGAAGATCTTGTCCTTTGTGTTGCTTCGGTCTAGTTGATCAGTAGTGGAGCCCAGTTGGGGTCGATCGGGGATCTGTGTAGCATTTGGGGTAGTCTTCTTTTATTTTGGGTTCCGTAGTCGGACCTTGAGTGTATTTGGATGATGTAATGCTTTATTCCTGTATTGTGTGAAGTGGCGATTGTAAGCCAACTATGTATCTCTTTTTCCCTTATGTATTACATGGGTTGTGTGAAGATTACCTCACTTGCGACAGTGCTTTCAATGCGGGTATGACTCTAAGTCGTGCTTCGACACGTGGGAGATATAGCCGCATCGAGGGCATTACAGTATCATGGCCTTTTTTATTCAGATTTCAGACCCTGGCAAATTTATTGATTAAACCATGGTAGTTTTATCATATGTAGCATGGAAAATTTATCTATTCAGACCATGCCAATTATATCGTATGCAGCATGACATTTTTATTAGACCATGGAATTTTTATTAATTGGACCATGGAAAATTTTGAAATTCCTATATTTGCCATCTTTGTTAAAGAAAAAGATTTCTAAAAAATTTGTTTGCCCCCATTTACAATTTTCCAGCAGTTTCCATGTCTCTTGGAGAACACACTTCGTAAGTTTTTGTAGCATGTCAAAAAACATACCATGGCAATGTTATTGGTAAAATTTTGAATTATTATATTTGGCTATTCTTTAATTAGACCATTTGCAATTTAATTACAGGTTCCATCGCAATTTCACTTATTAGACCATGGCAATTTTTGAATTATAAATCATGGTAGTTTTATATTGTAGCTACCATGGCAATTTAATTTTGTTTAGTCCATGGCCATTTATTTAGTTAAACTGTGGCAAATATTTGTATATAAGATAGCACATTGTTTTTTGTTACTCATTCCATGGCAAATTTATCTATTAGACCATGGTAGTTTTATCGTATGTATCATGGCAATTTTATCTATTCACGGCCATGGCAAGTTTATCATATGTAGCGTCGCAGTTTTATTAATTAGTCCTTGGAAATATTTGGAATTCCTATATTTTTCCATCTTTTGTCAATGAAGAAATTTCAAAAAATTGTTTTTGATGCCCCCGCCCCCCAATACAAATTTTTAGTAGTTGCCATGTCTCTTGGACAACATACTTCATAACTTTTTGCCTTGTAGTTAGTAGCACAGAAAAAAATATAACATAGCAATTTTATTAATTAGTCCATGAAAATTTTGGATTCTTTATATTTGGCCAATTTTTTAGTTAGACCATGTGCAATTTTATTCTAGGTCCCATGGAATTAGACCATGGCAATTTTTTAATTAAACCTTGGTAGTTTTTGTAACTACCATGTCAATTTTATTTTTTTAGTCAATGGCAATTTATTTAGTTATACCATGGCAAATTTATTGCATATAACAAGGAAAATACTTTGTATATAAGAATGGCACATTTCATTGATCATTCCATGGAAAATTATTTTTTGTATGTTCCATTATAATTTTCATATTATGCATAGACGGGTTTTTATTATTGTGTCATGGATAATTTCTCTATTCTTTCATATATATTTTTATTATTTATGTATATGTAATCTTTGAAACATGACATTTTTAGCCATGCGAACTTTTTGTAAAAATGCTACACATTTTGCCATGATATCAATATATATTTTTCTGGAATTTTTACATGTTACCATTTTATATAGATTATGTTCGACACCTTTTTTGTGTTCATCATGTAAAATATTACAAAATTTCTAGCAACTTCCCTTGATTTTTTATAACACACAAATACTTAGTTTAACTTTACATGTTTTTCTATACAACACCGTGGCTGTTTTAGTGTGATAGATGGCCAGCTTTTTTATTTTTCATTTCTACTGATTTTGCCACTTGGACCGTTTCTGGATTTTTTCACAGAGAAGGAAATGAATGACGCTGGAGGCCCAACAACAGCTAAAACATTCGCCCTAGGGGGTTTCCTCCGGGCACCTCCTCTTTGGCGCACTGGTCGCCCTCGCGCGTACCCCCTCACGCGTTGGGTACTCATATGGGTCGGCCCATTGTCGGATTTTATCTCCACCGATTTTGGGTAGGTTCTAGAACATTCCCTAAATTGGTTTTTTCTTTCGGTTTTCGCTTTATTTTTATTTTTTGATTTTCGTTTTATTTTCTATTTTCCTTTCTTCTCCTTTTTCTATTTTTAATTTAGTTTTCCAATTTGCAAACATCTTTCATATTCATGAACATCCTTTGAAATCATGAACACTTTGCAAATACATGATTTTTTATGAATCCGTAAATATTTTTCTAATTTGCGAACAATTCTTTACAAATTCATGAACATTTTTGAAATTGCATATATTTTTTGGATCACGTGAACAATTACTTTGAACCGACGAACATTATTAAAATTTGGGAACAGTTATTGAAATTCAGGAATATTTTTTTAGAAATTCATGAACATTTTTTGAATCTGCAAGCATTTATCATTTCATGAACATTTTTTTCAAATCATGCACATTTTTTTATTCACGAACATTTTCAGAATCTGCAACTTTTATGAAATCCTGGATTATTTTCAAAAAGGAAAAACTTAAGACAGAAAAAAGAAAAGCAAAAACGAAGGGGCTTCACGTTTGTCGTGCCGCACATGGGCCGACCCATTAGGGCGCGCGGGGGTTGCACTTTGCACCTTTCTCTCGGCGCCTGGCACGCTGAATAGGAGCTCCCTTTTCTCCACCGAGCAAAACAGTTCGCCCGATCCTCCCTTTGCCCTGCGAAGCATACGTTTGCTCCGAGGATCAATATGAGTTGATGTACGCTAGTTACATCCTTTATTTTCCAAGGGGTAAAAAATCACACACACACACATGATTCAGGTGTACCATTAAAGTTAGTAGCTAGGAGTCTAAGTGATTTGAAACTGTATCAAGAAACAACTGCTCCTTTTTTGGTTTTGGTAGCTGCCGCGAGCTCATGCGGATGAGGAAGTGGGCGAACTGAGATTATATGCTCTTTATGTTAGTAATCACTAGCAAACATGTTGCGTTACAGTGGGAGGAAAAAAATATCACATGCCCCTGACCCTGTAAGCATGGTTCAAGATCCCTAAAAGTCAAAGTCCAATATTTCAACATGGCACCCACTTGTGTCGCTATATATCTTCCTTCCCATCCTCACCAATATTAGCTCCGGGGTCCACCTAATCATAATGCATTTGAATGTGGTTAATCCCAACGCAATGAGCTAGGACACTGATCTCCATGAGCTAGATATTAGGGCCGCTCTCCACACCCTACATCATGCACCTGGTCCATACACTCCTAATGCTCCATCTCTCTTTTGACTCATAATGTCAGGGAAATGTTTCACCGTGGGAGGGGCGGGTCCTGCTAGTGTCCCCTCATGACTCCTTAGGGCCCGGGCACCGCCTCATGGGTGTAACTCTGTCACACCATGCACACACGCATTTCAAGGCCCAAGGGTCTGTGCTCGAATCTTCTATCTTTCTTGACTTGGATTCTCCTCCATTCGTCCTCCCCATGACGCGAACAAAATTGGAGCCCAAATTGAAATTAGTCTTCCACCCCATTTGAGCCTTCTCGAGGCACCCAACCCATTAGCAAAGAAGCCGGATGGCTCATATTTTTCACATTCCTAGAAGAGACTATATGGTTCAAACTTGAGACTTGAGATGTCTCACACTGAAACTCGTGTTGAGCTCTATGATAGAGAAAGAAAGTAGAGCAGAATACAGAAAACCAAATGAAACACCTCCGTCGACATTTAGCGCACGGGCCCAACAACATGTGCTCCTGGCAGTGCGTAGGTTTTGTTTCAACATTTGATAATGCAATCAAATATAGAATATGTTGGTGAACGTACTAGAAAACAAAAAAAAATCGCACCTACGATCACCCAAGATCCATATGAAGATGGATAATGGGTTGGGATCACGATCATTACCATCACTGAGTTGCAACGGAATAAGAACGTATTAGTGTGGATCGTACTTGGATTCCATCGAACCATCCATGAACGATCCCTCATACCGCCCACGAACAGTCCCTCAAACTGAAGACCGAAAGCACGACCTCTCTACATGGTTGCAAGTGTGCAGCCTTCATGATCCGGCAGCGCTTCACCGCTCAGAGCTAATCATTGCTGAAGAATTATAGGGAGGAGATTAGAACCACAATGGACTTATAATTATGAGGAAAATTGGATTATCCTAGCTCTAATTGATCAACTAGGACCAGCTAGAACTAGAGGAAGCTCCAAAATTTGTATGTTCAAAATAGAAAAATCCCCATGTATATATAGGTTGGAGGGGAAGGAGAGGGCAGCCGCCAATGGGGGAAGTTCCCCCCTTGGGGTGCCGGCCTGGGAGGGGAAGGAGGATTCCTCCCCCTTGTCCAATTCAACCTCTTTCCTTAGGGAAGGAGGCACTTTTCCCACTTGGCCCTTTTTGGCCCAAGTTGCCTTCCACCTCTTGGCCTTTTTAAGCCGGTTGATATTTCAATTAAATATAAAATGTTCTAAATACTCCTAGACCATTATACACACACACACACACTAACATCTCTAGAAACCTTTCCCACCTATATATAATTTATCGGTAATACCCTGTATTACCCGATACTCACCGAAACCCTTCCAGTGACCCTGAAACGCTTCTGGATCCTCTCAAAACTATTCCGAATATTCATCAAATAATTCCACAGATATATTATCATGACTCCCGTACAACTAACACTTAGAATATCATGATTTCCTTCAGCTTGTGACCCCGTAGGTTCGGTCACTCATAGACATGAATGAAACCATTCGTTCAATGACCGACAGCGGGACCGTGGACGTCCATATTGGTCCCTTTGAGCACACGAATGATATTCGAGTGAATATTTGGTTATTATGTGATATTCCCTTAACTTAGAGGTACTTCACAAAATCCGGGATGCATCGGTATCCTCCTGAGTCATCACCATGCTCACTATACCAAAATCCTCGTTACCGGTTTTGTTCTTCGTTCTCGTTATTGTGTTTCGGCATCCCCGTGACGATTTCACATGTGTACGGCCAGACAATGATTGATGCCCTCACACCAAGAGGGCCCTAAGAATATCTCTACATCATAGGAGCAAATCCCACTCTCGAGCTATCTAGTCCCTTGTCAAATTTTTAGATGAACCTGTAAGTTGTCGTTATGATCACCGTGTTACATGTGACTTTTGAGCAACCCTAAAGCCCAAAGTATGGAAGAAGTGACTATGATACTATCATGGTATAAGAAGCAATATCACATGAATACAGACGATATTAATCCAATTCGCAACAAACAAGTTTGGGTCAGTTCAATATGATCGTTCTTCCAGCGTCATAATTTCAGTGTAGTTTTAGGATCATCGTTACACTTGACGATATCCTAAGATCCGGAAAATGTGATCACCAACAACACTTGAGCTAGTCTTAGAGACGAGACTAGGTACCTTTTATTTAGTATTTATCATTCCACATGTGCATATTAGTTTTCCACTGAATCGCATATTTCAGGATCATATCAGTTATAGCATAGAATATAAACTCTTAACTATGAATATGGAAATATAAAAATACAAATATTATTGCCTCTAGGGAATATTTCCAACAAAATACACATCGTTGGTTAATGTATCTGATCTCATTAATTTTAATCAAGTGTAGTATACTATATATAATTAATTGCTTTATTTAATTAAATATAATATATCTAATAATCATCATCATAATTTAGTTAATTAATTAATTAAAGCCTAGACTTTTGAACAGACAACTGTAGGATCGAAAGTATGTTTAGAGGGGGGTGAATAGACTACTAGCAAAATTTAAATGACTATTTTTCAATTTTAATTCTTCGTAGATGTAAACTTAGCTTGCAATACGATAGCACTCTAAAAATGTAATTTTAGAGTACAAGTAGCGGAAGTAAAGATATGCAAGTCCAAGTAATGTACATCGTAGAGTTTGAGAGAATCACAAATGCAAGTTGACGCGGTGTAGATTTTTGGCCCATGGTTCCAAAAGGTGATGATGTCGTACGTCCACGTTGATTGAGGCTTCAATGCATGGAGGATTTAAGATCACGAAGATCTTGGTTACGATATTCCATGGAGGAATCGAGTCCACTAAGGGCTCACACCCATGAAGGACTCACAAAGGAGCAACCTCACCTATTTGTGGCACACCGTATTCCAGCCCAGAGATCAAGTCTTCTCGAATACGGCACTGCTAGGCATAGAACAAATCAACTCTTTATTACAAATACTCTAGGATACAAGGATTTCGATATAACTAGCAATTACATCGGCATGACGACACTATGCCTACCAAGGTTGCTCTATGCTAGCAGGAGAACAACTCATAGCAGTGGAATAACTTCTAGCAGCAGAACACGACGACAGCGATGGACTCCATTCCGTAGGGACTCTGGCTGGAACGCTTATCCTAGCTCGCCAACAAGGGATCCACAATAAACAAGTAAGTAGAAAAAGCATGGCCTGCAAACTGGCATGACACACCAGGTCAGTACAATGAATGTACTTGTAAGCTCACAACAACCAAAGCAATCTAGAGAAACAATAGCATGTCATTTACATGTTAAACAAGCATGAGCATGATACAACTAGAACAACATGGCATGTATAAGATGAACATGATACTGCAAGAACATATTCAACATGGCTTGAACATATTACTCGAGACATGAACAATGATGGTACTAGCATGCAACATGAAACAAATATCACTTACTCTGTTTGGGGCTACCGCGTAACCACCAAATATATGCCATTCTTAATTACCATCATGGTCACGGGATCACTTCAATCATTATCAAGAATACCATTAGGATCTTCACAAGATCACCTTATCAATAAATAAAGTACCACCGTGATCCTCACAAGATCACCTCATCAATGTCAAGAATACAATCGTGATCCTCCCGTGACCACATAAAGATTAACTAACTTCTTTCCTCATCGAACCGGGGTTGTTATTAAGTCAGGTTATTATTATTGTTGACGCATAGTGTTACCTACTACGAACTGAGCCCTTATCCGCGGGCACGGTTATCGATAGATTAAACACTCTGCAAAGGTTAGCACACTATACCCACACCACAGAACCCATGGCCTCGTACTCCCATTCAGGTGGGCCAACAATGTTCTGAAAAAACCGATCTATCTCCATGATACTCCCCGGCCACTCCAACAAACTCCCCTTTGGGCTAAGTCATGGGTGGCCCCGATGTCACCTCGTGACACCCAACAGCCACCGTTGTGGCAAAACAAAATTGTCCCAAACGGTGACAATGGATCCATACAACTCGGGCACACAAGGCTTATACCGGCCTACCGGATTAGGGTAGCGCTCTTGTATAACCTTCCCTAGTTGGAGGCACCAGCGAGAGGCATGACAATAGACGCAATCATGGCCTTCCCATAAAGGCAAAGGTGGTTGCACTGGTCAGTTCGGTTTTGATGGCACTATGACTTCGCCAACATATGTTCAAGTTTGATTACATCCTGGTTTAACTTGAATGTTAATGAGCTAAGCCATAATAATAAAATAGCATGATGCAACGACATGCGTATGAGGAGGATATCATCATGAACATGTATGAGCAACATAACCATTTAACATGAATAACATTAAAGCATTACTCTACTAGATGCACAAGAGAATGGCATAGCAATGAATAACACAATAACAACACTACATAAGAACATAGCCCGACCACTAGCATCACGAAATAATAGCATAACAAAACATGATAATAACATCAGCAGGTAATCATTTAACTAACAGGTGCAAACCACATAAAGATAAGCATGGATTCACAAGCATATATAAAGCATTCACAAATTATTAACCAACACACAATATTTAAATATTCAAGTTGAAAACCATGGCTACTACATGGCCATCAAGCAAGTGGCTGTCGTGGCTTGCCTGGGAATGAAGAGGTCTCCGGGAAGAAGTGCAGAAGGATTGCAGAAAGATTTTCCTGAAACAGTTCTCTCCCAGAGGGGGATAGATAAGGGCAAGGGCAAAATGGTCATTTCCAAAGTGGGACCACCTAGTAAAAATGATACCAACGGATAGGGCTCTAAGAGACGAAGAAGTAGGCTTTGGAATCACCTCATTTGGAGTTGTGGTTGAAAAGATATAGCTAGATGAAACTCAGGGACCAATATGTAAAATGAACTCTACAAATAGGTCCCTGGCTGGTTTAACAGATCACGCCTTCAAAAGAAATACGCTTTCACTGCACAGAAAACACATTCCGTGAAAGTCGTGTCCACTTATCCAGCCTGGCAGTGGAGGGGCCGGGCTCTGGGTCGATGACAGGTGGGTTCCGCCGGCTCTCTCTCCTCCCTCCTCTTCGTTCTTCTTCCCGACGCGGCACAGGGGAAGAATGCAGCCGGCCGGCCCCGATGAGGATTCCGGGCAGCTCTTGCCATGGTTCTCGCCGGCCGACCTACCGGAGAGCTCAGCATGGAGCTGCGCTTCTAGTGGCATAGGGCACGGCCAATGAGGATGGTTTGGCTGAGGGGGGCGACTGCCATGGCGGACGGCGGCGATGGGCGATGGTGGACAGAGGGATTTGGGCCACTGGAGATCGAGACGAGGAGCTGGACGGGTCCGCTGAAGATAGAGATGGGCTCTGGAGGTGGAGAAAAAGAGAGGGTAGGCCTAGCTCACCGGAATCAAAGGAGACAAGGGCGGCAGCCGTGGCGGCGATGGAGGCCGAGGAAGAGCTCCCATGCTCGGGTGAGTAGCTAGGGAGGGGTAATGAAGGATGGTGGAGCTGCTGGTGAGGTCGAGGGGACGCGAGGTGGGCTATATATAGCCGGGGCGATGCGGTGCCGCCGCGGACGCATGGCCGAGGCTTGGGCATGCCCGCGTATACGCGTGTGCACGCCTACACGATGGACGGAAGGCGATGGGGAGGAGCATAGGGCAGTCTCACGGGGAAGAAGAGGTCGAGGAGCACGGGGAAGAAACAGCCAGAGGAGGAAGACGAAGGCCGGCTACAGTTCGTCCATGGGCGCGCAGTGACAAGAGCCAGCGAGCGAGCTGCAGGAGGGGGAGAGGGTTCTAGGGGGGCTAAGGCGGCATGGTGGAGCTGTTGGACATGGTGGGGATCGCGAGAACGATGAGCAGAGAAGGGTCCCAAAGTAAACGACACGCAGCCCGCATCCATGACATGCCAAAGCGGTGGTCACCACGTGCACTAGTGCACACAGTGCACGGTGGTCAGCCAATTTATGTTGAGGAGACAAGGGAGGCAGAGCTAGTTGCCAAAGAAGAAGAAACCAAGCATAGTTGGCACTGGTGTGATCACAGGGAGCAAGAAACCAAATGCACAACAAGGTGTTTGTTGCTTCCTGTGGCTCATGGGCTTACAAATGGACTCGCAACTTTGTCAAGGTGTGATTACTCACTAAGATGAGCATCTCTGCAAATTTGCAGCTCATTAGGATGAAGATAAATGGCACTTGCTGTACAAACCACCATTCTATACAGAAATGCAAACAATGAAGTGGCACTCACATATCAAGTTGTATTGAGCTGAATTGTAGAGGAGGTGAGTTATTTGATGATATGAAGCTACTGTAAAAGTTTCATGCCATTCGGAAATACCACAATGGTACTTGCTTCAGAATGCAGCTCAATTTAGGAAAAATAGCTGAGGAAAGTTGGCTAGATAAAATGAGCCAAAATTTTTTGGAGACAGTTGATATGGATAGGATAATGTCCTAGTAAAATTTTAGCAAAAATGAAGCAATATAAAATAGAGTTGCTTCACAACCTGGAAATCTGACCAGAAACCAAGATTTGATGCTGATCTCACATAGAGTGATGACATGAGCCAAAATCTTGAGGAGAGTGATGATTTGATCATATGAAGGACCTTGCAAAATTTGAACTCATTTGGATTATCCTAGCTTGTACTTCCTTCACAAAGACTTCCCTTAGACAGGAACTTTGGAAATTTTCTAAGGAAGGTTCACTAGGAAAATTAAGTTAAATTTCGGCATGGGGAAATGATATGGACATGAAAAGGTGTCCGAAAAGTTTGAGGTCAATCAAGCAAAGATAAATGATACTTCCTTCTGAAAAAGCCACTTAAGGCAGAATGAGAAAAGGAATATTTTTGAATTATCTTTGATGATACCTGATGCGGCTTCAACTCCGTCGGTATTTCCCCAAAGAGGAAGGGATGATGCAGCACAGCTACTGTAGGTATTTGCCTCAGTGATGAGACCAAGGTTATCGAACCAGTAGGAGAACCACGCAACACTACGTGAACGACACCTGCATACAAATAACAAATACTCGCAACCCGATGTATTAAAGGGGTTGTCAATCCCTTTCGGGTAACGGCGCCAGAAATTGGCAAGTAGACAGGATAATTTTTTGATAGATCTATAAATGCAAATAAAAGAAAATAAAATTCAGCGAGGTATTTTTGGGTTTTTTGGATTAATAGATCTAAAAAAGCAAATAAAAATAGATCGCGAAGGGAAATATAATAAAGAAGAGACCCGAGGCCGTAGATTTCACTAGTGGCTTCTCTCAAGAAAATTGCAACTGTGGGTAAACAAATTACTGTTGGGCGATGATATCCAGGCAATGATCATTATATAGGCATCACGTTTAAGATTAGTAGACCGACTCCTGTCTGCATCTACTACTATTACTCCACACATCGACCTCTATCCAGCATGCATCTAGTGTATTAAGTTCATGGAGAAACGGAGTGATGCAATAAGAACGATGACATGATGTAGACAAGATCTATTTATGTAGAAATAGACCCCATCTTGTTATCCTTAATAACAACAATACATACGTGTTGTTTCCCCTTCTTTCACTAGGATCAAGCGCCGTAAGATCGAACCCATCACAAAGCACCTCTTCCCATGGCAAAAAAAATCGATCTAGTTGGCCTAACTAAACCAAATATTTGAAGAATAAATACGAGGCTATAAGTAATCATGCATATAAGAGATCAAAAGAATCAAATAACTTCCGTGATAAAAACATAGATCTGATGATAAACTTAAAGTTCATCAGATCCCAACAAACACACCGCAAAAAGAGTTACATCAAATAGATCTCCAAGAGACCATTGTATTGAGAATCAAGAGAGAGAGAGAGAGAGAGAGAGAGAGGAAGCCATCTAGCTACTAACTACGGACCCGTAGGTCTACAAAGGACAACTCACGCATCATCGGAGAGGCACCAATGAGGATTATGAACCCCTCCGTGATGGTGTTTAGATTGGATTTGTGGTTTCTGGAACTTGTGGTGGTTGGAATTGATTTTCGTCAACTCCCCTAGGGTTTCTTGAATATTGTTGTATTTATAGAGAAAAGAGGCGGTGCGGGAGGCCACTGAGGTGGGCACAACCCACCTGGGCGCGCCTGGAGGCCCAGGCGCGCCCTGGTGGGTTGTGCCCCCCTCGGGGCACCCCCAGGTGCTTCTCTGACCCATTGGGTGTCTTCTGGTCCATAAAAAATCCACAAAAAGTTTCGCTGCATTTGGACTCAGTTTGATATTGATTCCCTGCGATGTAAAAAACAAGCAAAAAACAGCAACTGGCACTTGGCACTATGTCAATAGGTTAGTCCCAAAAAATGATATAAACTGATTGTAAAACATCCAATCCAAGAATGATAATATAACAGCATGGAACAATCAAAAATTATAGATACATTGGAGACATATCAACACCCCCAAGCTTAATTCCTGCGCGTCCTCGAGTAGGTAAATGATAAAAACAGAATTTTTGATGTGGAATGCTGCCTAACATATTCATCACATATTCTTTCTTTTATAGCACAGACATTTGGACTTTTATATGGTTCAAAGCAATAGTCCAATTTTGACATGAGGACTTTAATACTCAAGCATATCAACAACCAACCATGTCTTTCAAAATATCAACGCTAAAGCAAGTTATCCCTAGCGCATTATGCTCAATCATTGATCTATTCATGAAACACACTCGCATATTAACTACACCCAATGCTCAAGTACGATCATAGTGCCCCTTAGTTGGTGCTTTATAAGAGAAGATGGAGACTCATGTAAAAATAAAAATTGCATAAAGTAAATAGAAAGGCCCTTCGTGGAGGGAAGTAGCGATTTGTAGAGGTGCCAGAGCTCAAAGCGAGAAATATAGACATAAAACATTTTGGGTGGCGTGCTTTTCCTGTCAACGAAAATGATCGAGTAGTTCCCAATACTTTCCATGCTAGATATATCATAGGAGGTTCCCAAATACAAAATGAAGTTTATTCCTTTTTCCACCATACTTTGACTTTCCATGGCTAATCGTATCCACGGGTGCCTTCCATACCAACACTTTCCAAGGAATTTATTATTTGACAACATAAAGTAAATTCATTTTTCATTTTGGGACTGGGCATCCCTAATAACTTTGCCGTACTCTCGTGGAATGACAAGTGAATAAACACTCATCTTGAGAATAACACATCTAGCATGGAAATACATCAGCTACCCCCTACCGTTTCATGAGCGGTACGAGGACACAAAATAGAAGTTTATTTTGAAAATTAGAGATGGCACATACAAATTTTCTTAGAACGAAAAAATAATACCGCATAAACGTAGGTATGGTGGACTCATGTGGCAAAAACTGGTTTAAAGGATTTTGGATGCACACGTAGTGATCATACTTAGTGCAAATGAAGGCTAGCAAAAGATTGAGAAGCATCCAACCAAGAAATTAAAAATCTCATAAGCGAGCATCAAGCATAACTAACACCAAATAATGCACCACAAGTAGGATGTAATTTCATTGCATAACTATTAACTTTCGTGCTTGCATAGGGAATCACAAACCTTAACACCAATATTCTTACTAAAGCATAATTATTCATCAACATGACTCACATATTACTATCATCATATCTCAAAACTATTACAAAGAATCAAGTTTATTTTGTCCAATGATATTCATGAAAGTTTTTATTATATCCGCCTCAGATATCTATCACTTTGGAACTAGTTTCATGTGTTGCTTTTAATAAGCCAAAACAAATCTAAGTGAAGAACATGAGCATAAAATTTTATTCTCTCAAAATAATTTAAGTGAAGCAAGAGAGAATTTCTTAAAAAATTACTAACTCTCAAATAAATCTAAGTGAAGCATGAGAGCATTTATTCAAAAATACAAAAGCACACCGTGCTCAAAAAGATATAAGTGAAGCATTGAGCAATTCCATAACTCAAAAGGTTTTAAGTGAAGCATAGAGAGCAATTCTAACAAGTCATAGCATAATTTTGGCTCTCTCAAATAGTTGTGTCCAGCAAGGATTCATGACTAAAAATATAAAGCAAAACAAGCAAAGACTCATATCATACAGGATGCTCCAAGATAAACTCATAATATGTGACGAATAAAAATATAGTTTCAAGTAAAATACCGATGGTCGTTAGAAGAAATAGGGGGTGCCACTCGGGGACATCCCCAAGCTTAGTTGCTTGATACTTCTTGAATATTATCTTTGGGTGGCATGGGCATCCCTAAGCTTAGCCTTTTGCTAATACTTATTCCTTCATCCATCGTAATATGATCCAAAACTTGAAAACTTCAATCACACAAAACTCAACAAAACCTTCGCGAGATCTGTTAGTATAAGAAAGCAAATCACTACTATAAGTACTGTTGCAAACCCATTCATATTTTATTTTTGCATTATATCTACTGTATTTCAACTTTGTTATGGCAAAGACACTTGAAAGAAACCATAGAATCATCAAAACAAGCACACAACACAAAGAAAACAAAATCTGTCAAAAACCGAACAGTCTGTAGCAATCTGGAAATTTCGAATACTTCTATAACTCTAATTTTTTTGAAAAATTAGGACTATGTGTGAAATTTGTATACTAATCTTCTGCAAAAACAATCAGTATTGTATTGTGCTACTGTTCAAAACTAAAATTATTTCCTTGGGCGCAAAAGTTTTTGTTTTTCAGTAAGATCAAATCAACTATCACCCGACATGATCCCAATGGCTTTGCTTGGCACAAACACTAATTAAAACACACAAAAAATCATAACAGTAGCATAATTGTGCAAACACTCAAGAATAGAAATAATAAGACAAAAAATAAAAAATTTATTCATTGGGTTGCCTCCCAACAAGTGATATCCTTTTATGCCCCTAGCTAGGCATAGGATTTCCTTGATGCTCACATGAAATATGATAATTGAAACACAAAGTGAGCATCATAAAACATGTGACAAACACATTTAGGTCTAACATACTTCCTATGCATAGGAATCTTATAGGCAAACAAATTATCAAGGCAAGAAGTATCTAGCATATGCATAGGAGAGAAATAAAACATAGACAAGCTCAACATAACGAGAGGTAATCTAGTAACATGAAAATTTCTACAACCATATTTTACTCTCTCATAATAATTACATGTAAGATCATAATCAAATCCAATGATATATCTATCATAGAAAATTTTCTCTTCATGATCCAATGCACGCAAAGTTGACACTCTTCCAATATAGTGACATTATCATCAAATAAAGTAATGACCTCTCTGAACCCACTTTTGTCAAATTTTTCACAAGATTGAACATTCTCCAAATATGTGGGATTCTTTTTATCTAAAGTTGACACTCTTCGAAACCCACTTTCAATATTATTGCAAACATTAATATCAATAGCATATTCATCATGAGGCATAAATAAATTTTCAAGATCATAAGAAGAATCACCCTAATCATGATCATTGCAATAAATAGTGGAAATATTAAAATTAGCATCCCCAAGCTTGGGGTTTTGCATATCATTAGCACAATTGACAATAATAGAATTTATAGTGAAATCATTGCAATCATGCTTTTCATTCAAGGAGCTATCATGAATCACTTTATAAATTTCTTCATCACAATTTTTAGATTCACGAATCTCAAGAAAAACTTCATAAATATAATCTAGTGCACTCAAATCACTAGCAATTGGTTCATCATAATTGGATCTTTTAAAAAGATTAGTAGGTGGATGAGGATCCATATAAATATATTTTTAGCAAGCAAAGATGCAAGCAAATAGAAAGCACATGGTAACAAGAGAAAACAAAATATCGGACGAGAAAAAGGGCGAACGAAAAAGAAGGTGAATAAAAGGCAAATTTTTGTGAAGTGGGGGAGATGAAAACGAGAGGCAAATGGCAAATAATATAAATTCCAAGGAGATGAGATTTGTGATTAGGAACTGAGGAGACGACCATGGAGATGCTCGAAGCATAGGACAAGTCCACATGGAAGCGGATCAAGAAGTGCCTCAAGTGGAGTCGCCGCGGAGCTACAACTGCCGGACATCGGACAGGAGCCCGGACATCCGGCGCCACCAACCAAAGGAAGACCAGAGAGAGACGGACGCCAGGCGACTCTACATCAGCCGGACATTTGGCCGACCCCCGGACATCGGGCGCCCCGTGACGAGCTGGACATCCGGCACCTGCCTGGAAATCCGGCGCACGCTATATCCTGCGAGCAGAAGAATCGGGAAACTCCAGCCCGGACATCTGGCTCTTCGTGAGCCGCCGGACATCTGGCCCCCAGCCCGGACATCTGGCCCCTGCTTGTGCGTAGAGAATGGGCCAAGGGCCCATGTATCCTCTCCCACTTAACCCTTCGTGGCTAAGGCCTATATATACTCCTCCACCTCCTCCTAGCTAGGGTTAGTGTTGTGATAGCTCATATGTGAGATAGAGCCTCGCTCATCCATCTGGATATACTCCAGCGAGAGAGACTGTCGCCTCTTCGGAGAAGATCCACCTTGGATTCAAGACCCCTAACCGGAAGACCTCAAGACCTCCTCATGGAGAAGAACTAGTTACCTATATATCATCCTTTGTTGGATTTGGATCATGTATCTCTTTGTGTTTCGAGGATCTAGCATACGTGTGACTGAATCTTGTTGGTTTGAGTGTTTCTCTTGTGTTTTCCCCTGTGATTTCTCCTCCTGTTCTTCGTGTTCATTGCGGGATCCGCTCCTTTCATGAAAGATCGGCCATCTAGGGTTGGACCCTACATCATCTTGTTATGATGAGCCACGTTGATCACGAATTTGTAGCATCCCCCATCTGTTTCTAGCCTTCTTTTGCTTGATTTCGTCCTAAATTCAAAAATCCCCACCAAAAATAGCCCCCAATGTTTTTTGTGATTTGTTGGTTTGACGATGTTTTGTTGAATTTGATCCATGGATTTTCTTGGTTTCGAGTGGATCTAGCATCTTCCCAAGTTTCCCCACTTTCCATCCATGAAATCTCTCGAATTTTGCCCCCAAAATCATCAATTTCCACCCCCAAAACCGAGTTCCTCGAGTTCATCCTTGGATTTGGATTCGGCCTGTAGCCCTAGACATCTGGCCCCTGGACATCCGGCCCGTAGGCCCGGACATCTGGCTCCTGGAGCGCAATTCGCGCGCAGTTCTGGACATCAGGTCCCGGATTTCCGGCCAAACCCCCGGATGTCCGGCCCCTGGCATTTCAGCCTTCGGTGTTTCACCGTTTTAACCATAACTAATTCATCCCGAGTCTGATTTTGACGTTCTTTAGCTCATTTGGTAGCTCTTGACATCCCCCATACCACAGAAATACTACCATGATCATTTGACTCCATCAAAATTTTGCAACTGTGGCATCTTTGCCTAGGTCTTCCACCATATCTTCCGCAAAACCACCATAGCCTTCCACAACCTAACCAATTTTGTTCCCCTTAGCATTTAAGGTTGTTTGAGTTGTGATTCGAGTCTCCTAAGTTGTTTAGGCTACGTAGGGACGGTTGCTTCTTCATCAACCACCACCATAACTTCTGCATAGGCTTTCCCACCGTAAAATTCTGCCACCGCAACTTAACAACAATTTTGTTTATGTTGTGAGTTGGGTCTCCTAAGGGGTTTCAGCTACTTAGGGATGGTGCTTCCAACTCCAACACCATGTATAGCCCATCATACCCTTCCACCTTAACCCATTTTGACCGGGTTTCCACCTACACTTCCGCAACCACCACCGCTTTCCCGCTACCACCGTTTTGGCATTTGCCTTTGAGATTTTGAGTTCGCGGTTTTTCCATTTCCTAAGGTGTTTCAGCTAATTAGGAACAGTTCTACATCAAGAACACCGCCACTCATCATCGCCAAGGACGGTAACCTCGACGACACCATTGTATATTCCTCTTGCAATTGCATTGGTAACTCCTAGCCCATTTTGCGTCACTTGCCTATCGAGACTAGCCATTGAGTATTGCTGGCAATGTTACCTGTGCACATTAGTGATCATTGATCTACACCTTCTATTGCATACATAGCATATCATATTGGTATCATCATATCATCTCGTGTGCCACAAGATATTTCCCACATATACACAATTGCTATCTTGGTTTATGCATTTTTCATAGTGGCCATACAAAAAAAGAATAAAAAAGAATAAGATTTTAAGCAAAAGAGAAAGAGCAAAGAGCTTGTAAGCAAGAGCCATAACATCTTACTACATTGCACATAAGATTGTCACATCCAATAATCTTGGATCATCTTGAGAGAAATACCGGGAACATCATATACATAACATACTTGGGATAGAAGTCGTTGCATTTTTGTCTCCTATAGCTTGTGCACAAGTGTTGTATCCGCCTATTGAGCAATCGTGCTAGCGTCTCTCTAGAGTTGTGCAACAAAAGCATTTTTCGTGGATTCCACATTTTGAGCTCATTACTTGGTTGCGCGACCCCATTTATCTATCTGTGTGCGCGTTTCCGTGTGCCATTCTTTGCTATTGGTCTACTTGTTACACTTGCGAATTTGTGAATCTCTTTCAACATTATTGACTCTTGCTAACATTTTGCATCAAATTTTTGTGCCACTATCCTCACCGAGATCCACCATAAGCCTTACTTGTGTAGGTGTGAGAAATTGACGAGATTAGTACCAATTGGGCTATTTCCTTGTTACATCATTGAGTGATCATTGATCCATTTTCAGTATCGATCAAGGTACATTTAGTATAGTTCTCTCCTTTCTTCCACTCATGTTTGCTCAAATCTTGTGATGGATAGGCAAGGCATTTCATCTCCGGTCTTCGAAAACAACACTACAAAAAAATACACTTCCGTGATGATACGTGTTTGTCACAGTAGGTCACGTTTTCTGTCATGCATGTACATCCATGACAAATTTATGACAGGATTAAGATAGTCATACCTGTGCTGTCATAGAAGTGTTCCATGACATTACCAAAATCATCATCACAGAAGTGTCCACTTCCATGATGATAAATCACGCATCATGGAAGTGCTTTCTTCAAGGGTGACCGACACGTGGCATCCACCGTAACGGGTCGCCGTTAAGCTATCGGGTCCGGTTTTGGATCCGATAGCCCGTTAACAGCCCGGACCAATGAGGATTTTCCACGTGTAAAATTGTCATTGGCCAGAGGAAACACGTGTTGGCTCACTGTGACGCCCCAATTTGACCGTACACTAATCGTACACGCAAATGTGTACGATCAAGATCAAGGACTCACGAGAAGATATCACAACACAACTCTAGACACAAATTAAAATAATACAAGCTTTATATTACAAGCCAGGGGCCTCGAGGGCTCGAATACATAAGCTCGAATACACAAGAGTCAGTGGAAGCAACAATATCTGAGTACAGACATAAGTTAGACAAGTTTTTCCTTAAGAAGGCTAGCACAAAAGCAACATTGATCGAAAAGGCAAGGCCTCCTGCTTGGGAGCGTCCTAACTACTCCTAGTTGTCGGCGGTCTTCACGTAGTAGTAGGCATCCTCCGAGTAGTAGTAGTTATAAGTGGCGTCGTCTGGCTCCTGGGATCCGTCATCTTTTCACAACAATCGGGTATGGAGAAAAAGAAGTAGCAAAGCAACCGTGAGTACTCATCCAAAGTACTTGCAAGACTTACATCAGATCTAAACTAAGTATGCATCTATATCAAAGGAATGGGTTGTATCTGTGGACTAAACTGTAGAATGCCAGAAGGGAAGGGGAAAGCCTAGCCTATCGAAGACTAGCATCTTCTGCAAACCACCATCTTGTAGCAACCGGAGGGAATAGAGTAGCATAAAGTAAAGTAGTAGAAGTGTTATCAACCTCGGCCAGAGATCCTTTCTCGATTCCCTACGAGAAAGCAATCCCAGAGCCATACTATCCAAGTGTCAACACATTCCAATTCTCATCACCATCCAGTTCTCATCACAAGTATCCAGTTCTAGTTGTATCGATCGGGATACAACTCCAAGTGTCCGTTACTGTAGGACAGGCTATCGATAGATGTTTTCGTCCCTGCAAGGGTGCACCAACTTACCCACCACGCTCGATTAACTCCGTCCGGACACACTTTCCTGGGTCATGCCCGGCCTCGGCCAAACAATACGCCGCAACCCGACCTAGGCTTAATAGAGAGGCCAGCACGCCGGACTAAATCTATGCCCCCAGGGGTCATGGGCCATCTCCCTGGGAACTCCTGCACGTTGAGTACGCGACCGGTGAGCAGACGTAGCTACCTCCTTCAACAAGGTACGTCTATTAAGCTTTGGCTGATGTATACAACGCAGAACGCCCATACTATGCCCATGTGATGGTTGGTGCTATCAGGCCAGAGGCCCCTCGGATCAAATATCCAAATCGTTGTGGATTAGGAACGCGCGTTAACGAGCAGAGACTCACGATCGATGTGACCCCGTCGCCCCGTCTCGAGTACTTGCGGCAAGGGCTAAGAAAGCCTGGCCACGCCTCGTAAGTATCTCGCGGGCACCTTCCAGGTCAACCCGACTCCACATCAGTCGCTATTAAGCTCGCGCGGGTACCCCTCAGGGTCGACCCGTCTTTAGTAACATGGCTCAATGTAAGGTCATAGTAACCATAGTAACTGTGCGTCTAACACCAAGGGGAAAACCCGAGGAATCGGCCCCGGAGAATTCCACTCGATGTTATCATCAAGGTGAACGTAAGAGGATCCACCCTCGAGGTTCACACTTGAGGGGTTGCACAACAGAGCCGTAACGAAAGTGGTTAAGGAGGAAATCACCCTCGATGACCTCGACCGTATAGCTACACTACAGAGATCTCATCAGGAGTGATGTAAGAGGTTCCACCCTCGGCACTCGATGGTAACTCTGCAGAGTCGTACAACTAGGGTGGTGATGTGCGGTGTCGGGGCCTAGACGTCGATCACGATGATCGCGTCATCAAACACAAAGCGGGGCAACTGGGACAAGGTGGGGGTCACTGATGGATCTCTAACCAACCTATACTAAGCAGTTTAGGATAAATAGGTAAGGTATAAAAGCAGGTAACAACAACAGGCTATGCATCAGAGTAGGATCATACAGAAAGCAGTAGCAGTTCATGCAAGCATGAGAGGGAAAGAAATGGGCGATATCGGAATGCTCAAGGAGGGTTTGCTTGCCTGGAAGCTCTACTGAAAAAGAAGAAGTGTCATCGCTGACGTAGTCGATCACAAGGGCAGCATCAGTCTCGGAGTCTACCGGAGAGAAGTGGGGGAAGCAACAGTAAATACAAAGCAAACAGATGCATGACAAGACAACGAGCGGTACTAGGGGTGTTCTAACATGGTGCTACACGATACTGGCGAAGGGGGATAACATCCGGGAAAGTTTTCCTGGAGTTAGGCATTTTCGGACAAAGGAATGGGAGGGGGAAGGTTGCGCATTTGCTATGCTAGGTGCGTGTGGCGGACGAACGGACCGCGTATTCAGATTCGTCTTGTCGTTCTGAGCAACTTTCACGTAGAAAACATTTTCATCAGAGCTACGGTTTAATTTCTATGAATTATCAAAGTTTTAGGCATTTTTTTGGATTTATTTATAGTAACAGAAATGGAATATTGCATCAGCATGATGTCATAGTGACGTCATCAGTCAACAACTGCACTGACCAGGTCAAACCTGACCTGTGGGTCCAGTGGGACCCACATGTCAGCCTCTGTTAGCTCAACAAAGGGTTAAACTAACTAATAGGGTTAGTTAGGGATGTGGACCCCTCTAGTCAGCGACTAATTAGTGATTAAAACTATTTAACAAATTAATTAACAATTTATTTATTTATAAAACCTATTAATTAGTGTGGGACCGACATGTCAGTGGCACTGGCCTGCCCAGTCAGCACCTTGACTTGGTCAACCTAGTCAAATAGGGTCCCTGCGCCCACGGGTCAGTCACCCAGTAGGCGGCCACGTGGCGCCAGGTCAACGCCATCGCCGGAGTTACTCCGGCGATCACGTTTTGCGGCAGCGCACGTCTGGAGGTAGTCGGGTTACAGCTAAAGTGGCTTATTTCGAGCGTGGGAGGTAGCGTTCGAACGAGTGCGGCGAGCCACATCTAGTGGTGGCGGCGGCGTGGCCGGAGGTGGCCGAAAGTGACGGCGGCGAGCACATCGGCGGACGGGCGGAGTCAGGCGTGAGAGCGAACGGTGGTGCAGGGCGTGGTTTTACGCGCGCTTGTGTGCGTTCGAAAGCAGGGGCTCGCGCGCACCCATTCGTGGCCTCAGTCGGGGCTGGGACGGAAGGTGTCGATGTCGGCGTCAACCGCGGCGGGCGCCGGAGTTCAGTTGAGCTCGGGAACGGCGTTGCAGAGGGAAAAACAACCGGTGTTCGGCACCTATGGCACCTACGCGAGCTCGCCAAGCGAATGGAGGCACGCACGGGACCACTGGTCCACCGGAGCCTCGTCGGAGATGAGCGAGTGCGGCGGAGCATATTGGCCAATGACGGATCGGTTGCTAGAGCTCCCTATCGATTGCGTGGAGGGAGGGGAAGGAGAGTGATGCTCACTGGGGGCCTGTAGATGTGCTAAGCGGGCGCGGGGAAGGCTCGTTGGCGACAAATGGGCGGCGGCGATCCGAGGTGGCCGAGGAGGAAGATGAAGTCGCCGCGGTCGCTGCAGGGGCTCCGAGCTCCAAGTCGAGGTGGCAGGCGGTGTAGGGTACGACTACGGAGTGAACATGCACGTCGGACGGGCATGGGGAGGACGATGGCCACGAGGGTGATGACGGCCATGGCGGCAGAGCCTCAGATGTGCGCGGGGAAAATGGGATCTGGGCGAGAGGGGCGAACTGGGAGGCGTCTAGGGTTAGAGTTGCGCCAGGGAGGGTGGTTGGCGACTTGAGGTCGCCAGGGAGTCGCCGAATGGTCGCCTCGTGGCCATCGGCAGCGACGGATGGCGCGCACGCGTCCACCCAGCCCACGGTGAACAGAGGTAGGGGACAGCAGGATTACATGGGCTGGGCTGCACTGTTGCGCAGCTGGGCCAAGTGCCTTTATTTATTAACAGAGAGAGAAAGGGAATTATTTGGTCAACTGTTTCACTTAAGAAAAATTTGGGATGTGTCCCCTTAAATCCCTGGTGATTATAGACAGTGCCACAAATATTCTGGAGACCAGAAGAATTCATTTACTATTTTTCATAAATAGGATAGCATTTAAAAATGCTGAATTGGTGCTATTATGATTGCTAATGCTCATCTTTGCACAAAAGTGTTGTTGTGTTCCTTAACAGATAATTGTTATGGAATTTTTGACAAGTGATGAACATTTTTCGAGCAACTTTTGAGCAACTTCAAACTTCACTTGAATTTGAATTGACTGGAATTTCAAATGGGATATTGATCAAAGGTGATGAAGCACTGTTTCGAAAAATGATTAGTTTGACCACAGAGGGTTACTGTAGCATGACACTAGGGGTGTTACACTCACCATTGGGACAGATGTCATCCATTCATTGGACAGGAGGCGCCTATGACAGGTGGACACGTGGCACGGCCCAATAGAGGCCCATTCCGGTGAAAAGACTGGGCCTATCAAAATAAGCGGGCCGACCCATTAGAGGCCTACTTTATTCAGGCCCATATGCAAGTAGGACCCATACAACTTACACAGAATCGGCCCATCAAAGGCCCATTCTGGATTTGATAATTTTCAGCCCATCGTCAGTTTAAGCCCATTAACAGCCCGCTACGTCTTTAGGCCCAATTGCGGCCCAAGCTTCTTTCGGCCTGTTAGCAGCCCATCGCCAGTTCCAGACCGTTAATGGCCCGAAACATCTTTCGGCCATTTTTCGGCCAATTCTGTAGTTGGGCCAATTCTAGCCCGCTGTGAGTTTAGGCCTGTCCTCGGCCCATTCGGTAAATGGGCCAATTCTTAGCCCATTTTGCTCTCGACCTGTTAACGGCCCGCACAACAATTGGGCCTTTGACTTTAGGTCCATTAGGGGCCCACATTCCATAGGGCATCATTTCAACCCAATGCGGCTTTCGGCCTGTTAAAAGCCTAGTTTGCAAATTGGGCCTCCTCTGGCCCATAACACTTTCGGCCTCTTACTGGCCTGTAAAGTAAAAGGGCCAAGACAAAATTGACATTTATTTCAGCCTTCTAGAGGCCCGCGGGCCATTTCCATTTATACGGCCCTATCGAGCTTTTGGCTTGTTAACAGCCTGCTAAGAGCCATTGTTTCGGTGGGCCACATCATTTGGGATCCACTTAATATTATTTTGACCAACCCAATTAAGGCCCGCTTTGACTACACATGTTTGTTCGTTTGTATGGCGTCGAGGAAATGTTTGGGCGTGTTGGACATACTATCGCCTCTGAAAAACATACACTATACAATAAAAACTCTAAGGCATAGAAACGTAGAATAATCCTACACTATACAATAAAGAACTTACAACCGAATATACTCACTGGACATTATAGTTCGGCACCAGTGATAATAAAGCATACACAAACAGCAAATTACATACACCAGACAAATAAAGCTCATACATCATGGACACGCATCAACATAACTTACCATTTGAACTATAATCTGTTCAGAAAATAGGATTGGCCGGATTCAGATAGCACAAATTTCAGTCTGCAAAATCTCCAATTCCTTCGTGGTTACATCAGTGTCTTGTTTCATTTTTATGACTCCTGCATCTAATACCTCCATGTCCAGTCTCAACTTGTTGATTGTACGTGGAGAATCATGTACACCTTGTCTTGCCACCTCTAGTTGATGCTCGAGAACATCGGCACATTCCAATTCCAATCCATAATCATTCGGTAACGGCCATGCCGCACTGCTTGCAGATCTTTGTATTGATGTCACTTCATCCTGAAATGTTTCTATAAGTACACATGACTAGGGCAAAAATATAGTTACAACAGTGAAGCGAACAAGACAGACTATTTTGTACATAGCAAAATAGGACTAATAATAATGTTACACGTCATGAAGCATAAGCAGGTGATATTTTTAAAAATTATAAAAATGGTAGTCTGTGCAGCCTGCATACAGAAATCTCTGTTAGCTCACCAGAGGAGCATGATGTTGGGGCAAATCCAAAACACAGACAAGTTACAAATTTAGACAACATGTTGCGTACAAGTAAGCAAGCAGTTGAGCATTCTGTAGCTCAATTAAAGTCTTAGGGAGCATAATGAACAGCAGAGGGATTCATACAAACCTACAATAGCAAGCAAAACTATGCAATCATTAGCCTAGTATAAACTAGATTGTGAGCCTCATGCAATAATAGGTTGTTAATAGACTTCAAAGCTTCAGGCACACTTCGCTAGAGTAATTAAATGGTAAGATCTTTAATTATGTCAACTGATAGTTATACAAGTACCCAACATCAGGCATCATTGTTTGGGCATCTCATTAACTGAGGACAAATAAAGCAATTGAAAAGAGCAAATTAACTATGCCTGAAACAAACAAGGAATTGAACTGTTGAGTTGGATACAATGACTTACCTTAACTGGTTGAATAGGCTCAGCGCTTCTCCTACTTCTCTTGCAAGGCTCCTTCCTAACATCTTTTACTTGGAAATCCTCAATCTTATCTTCATTGCACCCCTTTGCAAGGTGACACAAACTAGTTACTCGTCTCCTTGGAAGATAAATATGCATACTTTCCAGTCTGTGAACAACACAAAAAGGATGAGATTATAACAAAACAACACCATATAATGAAACATGCCACATCTCTTGCACTTGCACACAATGAAATGAACATTTGATATGTGTGCACTATGTAAAAACTAGGCATACCTTCGAACTGGATCTCCAGGTACTCTTGGAGAGCCTACTTTAGTGTACAGCCAAACCTTTATGTCACCTATGAGTTAGACAACGCCCCACTACAGCAGCCCTTAGTGTTTAAATCGTTGACAAGCTCTGTTAGAGTGTTAGGTCAAGAACAACAAGTAATCAAAGCAAACAGTCCTGGTATGGCTGGCTGATGCAAACAAGCAATTAAACAAATGTGTGAGCAAATCTTACATACTCCCTCCTTCCATCTATATAGGGCCTAATCGTTTTTCGAGGCTAACTTTGACCAAGTGTTATAGCAATAATATATGAAATGCAAGTTACACAAAGCATACCGTCAAATTCGTACGTGAAAGGAGCTTCCAATGATATAATTTTCACATTATACATCTCATGTATTATTAGTCTTATCAATAGTTAAAGGCGGTCTCGAAAAACACATTAGGCCCTATATAGATGGAAGGAGGGAGTATCAAGAAAAGAAGCAAAGAAGGAGGCTTAAAGACCATCACTTGACTGACCAGATTTAAGGGGCATTTAAACATCATGTGGAATGTATGAACTAACATAAACATTGCATATTCCAGATTCTACAATGGAATGCACATGTATTAGGTTATGCCATGTATGATGATCCCTAAATGTACACTATATAGCAGGATGGAGTGATTCATCATTGCACGCACAATTGAATTGTAGGTTAAGGGCCAGTTCTATTCCGCCTTTTCAGAGCTTATTGTCAAAATAAGCCATAAAAGATGTAAAGAAGTCATTTTTTGAGTTATGGGCTTGGGCTTAACTTATTTTGCTTTGGAGGGGGTTGTTTCGGGTAGAAGCTCACTAAAAATTGAAGGGAAGGGGAATAGTGAAATGACTCTGTTGTCTACCTATATTACAATCAAAATGCAACAGCTCACACCTGCGTCACACCTAACCCTCAAGTAAAAACAAACATGCAAACATTCATTGCCCTGCCCGCTTGCATCTCCTGTCCCCTTTCCCTCTACCTCGATCCCCTGCCTGCACCGCTAGGGTTCCTCCAGCGAGCCGTCGCCGCTGGTCCCATCTAGGCTGGTCCTCGACGATGCTTTGTCCAGCTAGGCTACATGCGGGTAGGACCAAATCTCCCCAGCTGCTCCTACCTCTAGTGCTGCCCCTCATTCTCATGGTCTCTAGCAGCTGCTCCACTGTGGTCCGTCGAACGCACTACTCCGGCGGGCGCCCCACAACTACGGCTGATGCCACACTGCGGCAGAAGGCACCTTATTCCCCCTCCCCTCCTCCCAGGCCGTGGCCTTAAGGTGCTGTTGAAGGATGAGCTCATCCAACAAGGTGAGGATCTCCTATGATTTTTTGCCAAATTTTCATTCTGATCCACTATACGATGAATTGATATGAGCTGCTTCTACTGCTGCTATATGATTCATTGCTATGAGCTTCTCCTACTGCTGCTATATGATGAATTGCTATGAGCTGCTACTGCTATATGATGAATTGCTATGAGCTGCTGCTGCTATATGGTGAGTTGCTATAAGCTGATCCTGCTGCTGCTATATGATGAATTGCTAAGAGCTACTGCTGCTGCTATATGATGAATTGCTATGAGCTGCTCCTGCTGCTGCTATATGATGATTTGCTATGAGCTGCTGCTGGTATATGATGAATGGCACACTACTGCTGCTGCTGTATGATGAGTTGCTATGAGCTGATGCTGCTATATGATGCTTTCAGGTGGTGCTGCTATTTGATAATAACCAGCCACTTGGACCATCGAATTTCAATAAATAATTGTTCTTCATTAAACTGTGGGTCATGCGTTCTTCGTTTAAATTAGGCAATGTGATCTCTATGGAAGACATTGACCAAAGTAGATTGTGCCAAGTAGATGGTACCTTTGTATTTGCATTTTGAACAAATAGTGATGGTCTGTTTTTCTATCATGTTAATTACTGCACTGGGTTCAATTTGTGATGTTTGCAAGTCAAATTAATTTTCATATGGGCAGCAAATGACAAAATATAATGCAATCTAGATTTTTCATTGATCATACCAAAGATAAGCTGAAAAGGAAGGCAATCAAAAGAATTGGTTGGCTTATTACCTGGAGCTTATATGAATAGGTGCTTATTTTCATAGGATAACTCGTAGAAACTATCCCTAAGAAACTTGGCCAATAGAACTGACATACAAATCACATGTCACGATGATTGCAATGGAGGAGTGACCTACCATAGCACACTGTATAGGCCCACCGCCGACTCTCCTTTTTTTTGCGATGTTCCATGAAATTGCCACATACATCTTGTAGTTTTTCATTGCGTAACCCCATCTGCAAGTTGACACGGCTAATTTCAGACATCTCTACATGATAATACATTGCATATCCCTTGCGCATATTTAAATCACCAATTAATGATTGTGTGCGTAGCATAAACTAGCCATGACTCTGTGTGCTGGACTAGCAGGCACTCTAAGGGAGCCTAATGTAGTGCACTGGAATTCCTACATGCCACCTATGATTTTGTGTAATGTACCACCTCTGTTCCTAAATATATGTATTTTTAGATATTCCAGTATGGATCACATACAGATGTATGTAGATGCATTTTCGAGTGTAGATTCACTCATTTTGCTCCGTATGTAGCCTATAGTGGAATCTCTAGAAAGACTTATATTTAGGAACAGAGGTACGAGGTAGTATCATGTATGACATCTACATATCTAATTTAGTAGCCAGTAGTAGAAATATTGTCCGCACAAAGGGATTACTGGTCGAAAATCCTAGCAAAGCACGCAGGCAGGCACAAAACAATACAAGAGAGAGAGACGCACTTACAAGATCATAGCAATGCCTCAGTCCAGGATCTTGGTTGGCCAAGCTGTTAGATCCAGAATAAACATCGTCCTTGTAGTTTTTGCCAGCTGCATAACAGGTAATAGCGACCTGTTATTATATTTGAATTACATCAGGTAGGTGATGCTGGACGGGTTTAAAGGTGACAAGTACCTAGGTCGTGGCGGGTGCTTGGCATCTTGCCTGATGCTGGGAATCAGGTTAGCAAGGTCAAGGGTGATGAAGCTGCGCTGGCTGTCGAGGTCCGATAATGAGATCTAGAACCGTCGAGTAGGGTGTTTGTGGAGTGGCTCCGGTAGGGTGCACTATGGTGTGGGCGAAGCGGATCTGTGGTCGTGGACGAGGGCGTCGGTGAAGCTGCTCCGGTGGTTGGGTTAAGGATGGTGTCGATGATGCGGATCTGCGGCCACGGACGGGGCGTCAGAGGCTGCTCCAGTAGGTTGGATGAGGGTGCGATGAAGCATATCTGAGGCCATGGACTTGTGAGTTGGCAAAGCGGCCTCGGTAGGGCTGAGAATGGTATAGGCGAAGCTACTCCGGTAGGGTTGATGATGGTGTTGGCGAAGCGGCTCCGGTAGGGTTGAGGAAGGTGTCGGCGTAGAGGATCAGAGGCCGTCGACGGGGTCGTCGGTGGGGCAGCTCCGGGGGGTGTGGACGAAGCGTCTCCGGTAGGGAGTACGAATGATTCCCTGCAGATGTGCTGCAGTTGATGAGAGTACCGGAGAAGTAGATCCGGCGTCGTGGACAAGGCCGGCACTAAATGGGCTGTGGTACAGTGGTGGATGAGCAGTCTATTTGTTTCTAGTGGAGGTGGGAGGGGTAGATGCGGCCACAGAAGCAGATCCGGCTAAGTGGACGCCGCTGGCAGTGAATGGGCTCTGGTACGCCGGTGGATGAGCACTCTAGGGTTTCAAGAGGGGAGGGGTAGAAAGGCCGATGAAGTACGGATGACGTCATGTAAGATGCTCTCGTGCTGTGGAGTTAGTCATTTTTGCAGGAGGGGGAGTGGAAACAGGGGTGCCGCGTGGTGGGGGGAACCGAAAGTTACCAAAGCAGCCCCGACCTATTATGTAGATGAGGGCGGTATTGTAACTGTTGTTCTCTGTGCACCAAGGACAAAAGGGGAATTTCGCATGCTAAAGACTAGGTGGCGGAAATTTTAGAAGGAGGCGGGAGATTTTGCCGCCCGTGGGATCGTTCGTATCCAGGTTCAACTAATTTTGGACCGTGCTAGCGGGATGGTCATGCAAGACTGTGTACAGGGGCACGCATCAGCAGTTAATAACTGGTGTGAAGTCCAACCCAGAAAAAAGTCAATAACTCGGGATGATGCGCCAATAACTTGGACATTCACACGGGCGCAGCCAATCATACGGGTGTAGAGGCATGTTCAAAAAAGGATCAAACGCTCAGCCTATGTATTTCTCGTGTAAATAAAGAATTTAGTGCCATTGGTTATTTACTTTAAACATAATGCATTGACGTGTTAGTGTAGAGGCACACAAAAAGAAATGGATATTGTAGTCCCACAAAAGAAATGGATATTGTAGTCCGCTACTTAAAAGTGTTACCTCATATGATTACATAGCCTCCATGTCATAAATTGCGTACCCATTGAATTCATATATATATATATATGAATATTACATATATTACTTCATAATAGAACCTTAAATCATACAAGACTAATGAATTTGAATGCAAGAGTAACAATGGTGCATGTACATGATAGCTACATTGGTTGTTTGAAGAAACATCACTATAACTTTGGCATGCACAATTGAAAAGGTTTATTTAGATAGAAAAAATGTGATATGTGAGTATCCAATCCTTATAGCGTTGAATCGATATTGTACCATTGGCCATGATATGAAGTAGATATTGATTTATGTTCAAGCGATGCACGTCCACGATCGCTAGATAGTGATACGTGAATGAATTGTGCAATCTATCTCACACACATACATATCTCATTTCCCCGTGGGCATCGGAATCACACACGCGCACTTCACGTATTTCTCTTCCTCCGTCAAGGTTAGAATTCATCTTTCTACCCCGTCCTACAAGTCTCTCGCACAGAAACACACACGCTCTCTCTGTTGAACACGCCCACTCCTTTAATTCCACCCACCCACAGCCACTAAAGTCTCAAAGTATAATTATGTCTCTCACACATATGCCTAAGGTTAACTCGAGTTCCGGAACCATATGAATACATACAATGGGATTACAGCAGAGCACCTTTTGTTTTGAGATTTCGCTCTCTCTCTCACAGACACAGACACAGACACACACACACACACAGAGACACGCGCGCACTTAGACATTGTTTCTTGCTTCATTTTTTCCGGCACTTGCATGCACACCATTTGTTTATCTCCGTGATGCTTTAATTAAGCCTCGCACACATGCTATCTACCTATCCCTTAATATAGATACATGTCACACAAACTCCTTCTCCCTACAAGCAAGATGCCCATGCGTTGCACGGAACATCAAGATGCATTTGTATGAGTAGTTTATCTCGTGGGAGAAAAGGATGAACGAGGGAATGCCTTATTTGCAAATGTGGAGAGGGGTGTGGGTATATTTTTGCAAATTGCCATAGTTCCCTTTCTATCCGTCAGATATAAATCGGATGGCCTATATTGCAGGATGGCAGGAACACCATCATCACCAACTTTGTTTTTATAAGAGTAGAGATATGTAAGTGTCACTGCCCCCCTCCCCCCACACCGACACACACACACACTTCCCAACACTGAAGGATTAGGGTGACACCTCAATCTTGATACTAATATACCGACTGGCTTCTCTCTCAAACACACACACACACGCACAACCCGACACCGAAGGAGTAGGGTGGAATCTCGATCTTGATAGTAATCTATCTACTCCTCTTTTAAACACCCACCCACACACACACACACTAGCTAGTTGTGCCTCTGTGCCTACCGCGCACACTCTCGATACGTTTTTCTCTCCCTCCCCTCCCCCAACCCCAACAATGACAGCAGAAGGGTGACAACTCGATCTGATCTTAATATGTCAATTGGTTTGTCTCTCAAACATTGTGTCTATGTGCCTCGCTCATACACACTCGATACATCTTTTCCTCCATAGCCCCCTTGATATGTAGACTTCTCGTGCGTGCACAGCTGCAGTGGCGATGACGCTGAACCCAGTGTGCCTTGTTTTTACCGGCCTCATGTGATATCACTTCAACCCAATTATCGCAATAACTATTTTAAAAGAAACTAGCTAGATACCCGTGCGTTGCACGGAACATCAAGATGCGTTTGTATGAGTAGTTTATCATGTGAGAGACTAGCACGATGCCCATGCCTTGCACGGAACATCAAGATGCATTTCTATGAGTATTTTATCTTGTGAGAGAAAAGGATAAACAAGGGAAGGCCTTATTTGCAAATGTGGAGAGGGGTGTGGGTATCTTTTTGCAAAATTGTCATAGTTTCCTTCCTATCCGTCAGATATAAATCGGACGGCCTATATTGCAGGATGGCAGGCACACCATCAACACCAACTCTGTTTTTATAAGAGTAGAGAAAAGGATTTATGAGGGAAGGCCTTATTTGCAAACGTGGAGAGGGTGTGGGTATCTTTTTGAAAAATTGCCATAGTTTCCTTCCTATCTGTTAGATATAAATCCGACAGCCTATATTGCAGGATGGCACACACACCATCATCACCAACTCTGTTTTCTACTCCCTCCGTTCCTAAATATTTATCTTTTTAGATATTTCAACAAATGACTATGTATGGAGCAAAATGAGTGAATCTACACTCTAAAATATGTCTACATACACATCCGTATGTGGTAGTCCATTTGAAATCTGAAAAAGACAAATATTTAGGAATAGATGGAGTATAATATAAGAGTAGACAGGGAGATATATCTCCAGCATGGTCTACAACAAAAATGTGCTGGACTGGTTAGCGCCAGATGCTCGCAACGCGATGACCTGAGTTCGAATTCTGTCTTTAACTTTAGATTTTTATATTATATATTACTTATTTAATATATACTTCTTTCGATATTGTATGACAGTGGAACCCACAAAGTACTTAGAATACAAGATTAAGGATGGACTTGTTTCTTTTTAATTTTCTGTACGAAGCTGTAGCCACCCTACAAGTCACGTGCACACTGTACATGCAATTAACTTTTTATAGAGGGATAATCATAGACGCAATTAACTCAAATTGATTGGATGTGACTCTATTATTTCCAGCATAAGAGCATCTCCAATAGCAGCCGACAAATTTCCTCCCGCTTCCTTTCGCGGAGGACGACATCAAACGCCAGCGGCATACATTTTCACAATTCTAACCAACCAGATGCAATTCGTGCAAACACGGACTGTTTTCATATAAACATGAAGGATTTCGTATTAAAAAGCTAGATCTTCATATAAACATGATGGATTTCTTTACATTTACATGAACGAAGCGGTGCTAATCCGGCGCTCTTGGTATAATTAATACTCCCTCCGTCGGGAAATACTTGTCCTAGAAATGGATGTATCGAGACTTATTTTAGTTATAGATACATCCAACTTATCCATTCTTAGAACAAAAATTTCCCGCAAGCCGGAGAGGGAGTACCTAATCTAAATGGCCGCCGGCGGATCCCTTTGTCTTCATCATGTACGGCAGAGACTTGCGGGGTCGACGAAGGTCCTCAGAAGAGACGAAGCAGCAAAGAAACCACCTGAATGCACAGTCGTCGCCTCGGCGGTTGCCTTCATGGGACCCAAGTGGCGGTGGCCTCTCGTGTTCTACTTCTCCTCCATGATGGAGAAGGACACGGAGAAGCTGGCCACCAAATCATCGGTCTCCACGTACCCGGCTTCTGTCTCTGCCTGCATGGCGCTGTTGCAGGCACGGGAGGCATGGCCGCAGGCACGGGAGGCGCGCCGGCAGACACGGGAGGCGCGGCCACCGCAGACACTAGTGGCGCGGTACGACGCGGCAACAACGACGCCCGTACCGGCGTTCTCTCCGCCGTGACGGCGTGGAGCAACTCGCCACTCCTCATCAAGCTGAACTGGAGCGGTGAGTTGCTGAACCACGCGTCGGCTTGGGGCGGCAACTGCTTCGTCAGGTCAAGCAAGGTTGGTGAAGCACCGAGCAGCCTCGCTCGTATCCGGAGGGCTCGGCGGGCCAACCAGCCGAGTAGTGTGCCAGAGAACGGCTCCTCGAAAGCCATCAGAAGAGTGGCGAAAATGGTGAAGGAGGAGATGGGGGAGCGGCGGAGGGGTGTGATTCTTGCCCCCTGTCTGTCTGGCCTGGTTTAAATAGAGGGAGGACGGTAGGAGCTTGGTCGGTGTCTGGCCTCGTTTAAACTGAGGGCGGACGGGAGGAGCTTGGCCGGTGATTGCATTTAATTCCGGCCCGCTCATGAACGGACGTGTGGCCGCAATAGGTTTCTCAGTTTGCATGCGGGTTTAATGGAGGGGTTTGATGGAGGCAAGGAGGCATGCTTAGCCGGGTGTGCAGCGGGCGGCGCAGTACTATTCGATTTGATAGCGGGCGGCGCAGTTCCCGATACGTCTTTAATGCAGATGAGGGAGGGGGTAGCGGTTCCCGAAATGTTGAACGACCAATGATGCATCCTCCTTCAATTAGCATCGTGCATGCATGAGGGAAGTAATGGGGGGAGGACCGGGAAAAGAGGCTGCACGATGTGAATGCAACGCAATTTGCACTCATATAAAGGCGCCCCTCCATTCCAATGCATCTACCACATCGTACGCACCTAAGCATTTGCCTAAGCACCTACACTAAGCGCAAAAGTCCTCGCTCCAGACCCATGATAGAGATGCGCGCGAGTGGCCAGCGGCTGTGCCAGATGGTCCACGATGCCGGCATGTGGCATGGCGCCGAGGATCGTCTCCAGACGGTGTTGGCGACCGGCTGGTGGATGGCCACCGTCGATGCCAACTACGACTCTCAGTTGGACCAGATGATCGTTGCCACCACCAACAAGTTCACCGTCCTCAAGAAGCTCCCGGACGACATCGCCGTACTCCTCCAGCTCGCGTGCCCAGGCTCCTCATTGCCTGTCACCCTAATCGGCCTCCATGGCCAGAACCTCTTTCAAGCACTGGTGGCCCTGCGACTGCCCGCCGATGCCACAAAGAATGTCCACCTAGAGGTCGCGCCTACACATCCACGTGTACGAGCAAATTGTGTACACACGTATCTACAGGGCTAGTGAGGACGCTATGATGTTGGCCTTCCTCAACTGGCTGGAAGCCTTGGTTTCCTTTGCTGAGAAGCACCTTGACCTCGCCATAAAATCCGCCGCTCCTTAGCCGCCGGTCGGTGGCCCGATGAACTAAGTTGAGGAGGAGGAGGTCGTACACTGATGGATGCATCTTTGTTATTGCCTCCTGTAACCACCACTACGATTGCATCATCGTGGCCTTAATTCTTATTGTGCTATTGCATTCTCGTTCCAGTCAATACCGACATGTGCGATCCCTTTGCTTAATTATATGCATCACTGTAACTAGTAATCCATCCGTCAATTTATAAGTTGTGCTTACCTTTTCCATCAACTTCGTGCAATGCACGGGCATCTTGCTAGAAACACTAGAACATGTCGGACCGCATGTTACCAAACTGACGATGCGCCAACCTATAGCTACTATGTACCCTGCTTATCTGGTGGAAATAGCCCCGCCCTATCGTTTCCAATCATTAATTTCTATCTATCGATCGTGCCAAGGAGCAGAACCAAATGTTACAATTTATACATGTTTCTCTACTCCAACTCCTATAGAAGACTCAGTTGGTGATGGTGGTGTGTCTGCCATCTGTCGTTTCTGACCATTAGATCTGCATCTTACGGCTGTGAGGTAAGTTGTGGCATTTTTGCAACAATAGCCCACTTCTCTACTCCAATTTGTAGAAAACCCATTATTATCTTGAAAGCAACCACATCCCTCCCTCACCTGATCAAAACAGCCTGACAAATATATTTTGAGTGAAAAGTAATATATTAGGAGTATATCAAAACAAGAGTGATTTCTTTCAAGTTTGTGAACAAGTACTACTATTCTACACTTTGGATTTGTCGCAACACACGGGCACATTGCTAGTAAAAGGAAAATGCCTGCCCCGTTCGCATCGCACCCCCACACGCTCGGGAATTGGGAGTACTCCATGGCCCGTCCGGCATGCCACATAGCTAGGGAAGGCGTGTTGCCAAGCATTTTCACTTTCATGTGGGACCGCCGTTGAGCAAACCGACTATTGGCAAACCGCACCCCGCCCGCCGCCGAGTTGGACAGAAACGAGGGGAAGATCTAGCTGTATCACGAAAGCCAAGAAATTTGATGTCTGATGGGGCTCGTTGATAGAGTAGGTGCATTCGGTACTACTACTCCTACTAGTACGAAGTTTGTACTACAACTAGTACTACCACTATACAACTAGGTACGTGCACTGCACATCATCGTAGGAACAAAAAAGGGAAGATCTTCTTTTGGGGGATTTATCTTTTTCAGTCAACGTAGTATGAAAAATATGATGTGGGGGGCACCCATGAAGCTTATGTGGCTCGATTGCATGGCTACGAAAGGTTAGAGAAAAATAAATAGATAATGTGTTTAGAGTGCACTCCACTAAATAGATACACTTTGGATCCATTGCAACACACGGGCTGGCACATCTATACCCCTACTAGCAAGATGCCCATGCGTTGCACGGAACATCACGATGCATTTCTATGAGTAGTTTATCTTGTGAGAGAAAAGGGTGAACGAGGGAAGGCCTTATTTGCAAATGTGGAAAGGGGTGTGGGTATTTTTTTTTTGCAAAATTGCCATATTTTCCTTCCTATCCATCAGATATAAATCAGACAGCCTATATTGTAGTATGGCAGGCACACCATCATCACCAACTCCGTTTTTTATATAATAATAATAACTAGCAAGATGCCCGTGCGTTGCACGAAACATCAAGATGCATTTGTGTGAGTAGTTTATCTTCTGGAGAAAAGGATGAATGAGGGAAGGCCTTATATGCAAATGTGGAGAGGAGTGCGGGTCAATTGTCATATTTTCCTTCCTATCCGTCAGATATAGATCGGACGGCCTATATTGCACGATGGCAGGCACACCATCATCACCAACTTTGCCCTTTATAAGAGTAGAGATAATAATAACTAGCAAGAGGCCCATGCATTGCATGGAACATCAAGATGCATTTATACGAGCTGTTTATCTCGTGGGAGACAAAGATGAATGAGGGAAGTCCTTATCTGCAAATGTAGGGAGGGGTGCGTGTATCTCTTTGCAAAATTGTCATAGTTTGCTTTCTATCCGTCAGATATAGATTGGACGGTCCATATTGCAGGATGGCAGGCACACCATCATCACCAACTCGGTTTTTTTATAAGAGTAAATACTAGCACGATGCCCGTGCATTGCACGGAACATCAAGATGCATTTTTTTTACAAAACACCTGTCGTGATTGACCCATGCAGGAGTAATCCCATGTGTAAAAACTAATGATATCTTAATTGCCCAAACTTATTTTTTCAAAATGAATTGTCACTATTTATTTTTACTTTATGCTTTACAATACACAATTCCATGAATCTTAAAATAGTTTTTTATAAAACTAATTGATTTTGAACTAGATGAACTATAAAAATTGAACGAACATCTACATCATGCGTATATGACTCAAAGCTTACATGCTATAGTGTGTTATTTATTCATAATTTGGTTACTAAATCTCATGCGTGCAGTGCACGTGTACCTTACTACTCCCTCCGTTCCTAAAGATTTGTCTTTCTAGATATTTTAACAAGTGACTATATATGGAACAAAATGACTGAATCTACACTCTAAAATGTGTCTACATACATCCATATGTGGTAGCCATTTAAAATGTCTAGAAAGACTTATATTTAGGAACGGCGGGAGTAGTTCGTAGCAGTAAGAAACAAATTCCGGGTTTGGCACAAGCTCGTACTGCGGGAGCACCACAAGGCCTGCCGCAGGAGTTACATTTCCCTCTCGGGGCCCATGGGACCGAGCTTCAGTGGCTTAGTGCACTGGCCTATGAGTCAATGAAACGCGGACCTTAAATACGGCTGGCCCACATGTCATTCTCATGGTGGTGACGTGGTTCGCGACTCACTCGATCAAGATGAACCGGCCGGTGGTGGCGTAGTCATGGCAAGGGTGCCACAGCTGGGTGTCGAGGCGTTACGAGGCGTAGATGGCCACAGAAGTACTCCAGCTGAGGATTGATGCCCGGGACAAAATGTGTCACGACCGCTGGATGAAAATTCGATGGTGTGGGAGTACGGATCGGAGTAGGCAAACCGCGTCCAATCAGGTGTGGCTGTGGTAGAAAGTTGATGGTCGTCGCAGTTCAACTGGCCCGCATGTCATGCACACAAAGGTAGAAGAGCGGTGGGGCCGAGAGGGATGAGGCGCACATCGGGGGACGTCGTGCCGTGGGTTGGAGCGGCATTGTGGGAATTGCGTGTGGGTGTGGCAGTGGTAGAAACAATAAGGGTCTCTTTGATTCAAAGGATTTTCATAAGATCTTTGAAGGATTAGAATCCTTAGGAATTTTTCCTATGTTGATCGTTTGATTCATAGGATTGAATCCTGTAGGTTTTTTCCTAAGGATTCATTGGTACTACATTTCACAGGAATTCTAGCATCCACTCAAACCTCTTGGAAGAAATCCTTTGTTTTTCCCTTGACAAAATCAAAAAAAACTCAAATCCTATAGGGATCCAATGGACATGCCATTCAAATCCTGCGTTTTCCTATTCCTGTGTTTTTGCAATCCTATGAATCAAAGAGGCCCTAAATGTGATGGTCGCCGTGGTGCAACTTCCATGGACAAGCTGTCATGTCTGCTGACACATGCATTGCATACCGCTCACTGCAAGGAGCAGTAGTAGAGAAAACTTGTTCCAAAGGTACCATTTTCCTGATAAAATTCTCGATATATCATTAGTTTGTACACATGGGATTACTCCTTCAAGGGTCAATCACAACAGGTGTTTTGTAAAAAAAATGCATCTTGATGTTCCCTGCAATGCACGGGCATCTTGCTAGTTATAGAAGAAGCCCACACGGGCATCTTGCCGCAGGGTGTGCCACCGACCCAAACTCAATTTTTTTCAGTGCGGTGTGGCCGTAGTTTGGCACACCCCTCTCCACATTTGAAAATAAGGCCTTCCCTCGTTTATCCTTCTCTCTCACAAGATAAACTACTCATACAAATGCATCTTGATGTTCCGTCAACGCACAAGGATGTTTCCTTGGGGGTCTCTCCAGCGCGGCGTGGCCGTACTTGCAAGTTGACGCCCCTTGAGATGCCGACGTTGAGGGGCACCCGGATTTTGTCCGATGAGCAGGTAAGGTGAGTTTGATCACGTAGTAAATGCATTTTAAAGACTACTTCCGTGTCCATTTCCTAATTCTCCCCCTGGCCACTATTTCACAGGTTAGGCTCGGTGCGAGTGGAGATTTTCTTGCAAATGTACAGGAGGGTACCAACATCAATTTGGACAACATTTACAACGGTGACACCATTCCCGTACAACCTTTGTCCAACATTGGGACCAGCCATGCAATGGGCCACTGCCTGAATTGGTACGATGGAACCACGATGAGATTGAAGAAGATAGCACGAACCTTGCACATGGCGGTCAAAGGTGGACCATGCTGTCTGTGGCCGATTTGTTGTCGTATGAGTACAAAGACGATGTGCTCCTTTCTAACCGCATCTTCGTGGTGACAAACCAGGGGACTTGTTTCGTATGGGACACATCCTACGGTATACTCGCTCTCTCCCAGTTTATTTGTTTTGATTTTTTAGAATAATAGGAGGGTCAACGCCCCCCGGTTCCATTATTAATAAGGAAACCAGAGTTTGCTTTGAATTTTTTCGTTTTATAAGTTTCAAATTTAAATTTAGAGCTCCCCATGACATATTGAGATTACAACGTCCATTAAATCGTTGTGTGCATGTATAGTAAAGAAACAAATCTCGAGTTTGGCACGAGTTCGTGTAGGGGTAGCACCACAAGGTCTGGCGCAGGAGTTACATTTCCCTCTCAGGGCCCTCGGGACTGAGCTTCTGCGCCTTACTACACCTGCCTTTGAGTCAATAACATGTGGACCCAATAGATGGCTGGTCAACATGTAATGCTCCCGAAGGCATAGGGGTAGTGGGGCCGAGAGGGGTGAGCCGCAGGTCGGGGGACGTGTGGTGTCATGGGTTCGAGCGACGTCGTGGGAATCACGTATGGCTGTGGTAGAAACTTGATGATTGTCGCATTTCAGGTGGCCCACATGTTAAGCACACAAAGGCAGAGGGGCGGTGTGGCCGAGAGGGGTGAGGTGCACGTCGGGGGACGTGGTGCCATGGGTTGGAGTGGCATCATGGGAATCGTGAGTGGCAGTGGATGAAACGTGATGGTTGCTGAGGGAGTCCTGGATTAGGGGGTCTCCGGACAGCCGGACTATCTCCATTGGACGGACTGTTAGACTATGAAGATACAAGATTGAAGACTTCGTCTCGTGTCCGGATAGGACTCTACTTGGCGTGGAAGGCAAGCTAGGCAATACGGATATGGATATCTCCTCCTTTGTAACCGACCTTGTGTAACCCTAACCCTCTCCGGTGCCTATATAAACTGAAGGGTTTTAGTCCATAGGACAACAACCACAACATACAATCATACCATAGGCTAGCTTCTAGGGTTTAGCCTCTCTGATCTCGTGGTAGATCTACTCTTGTACTACCCATATCATCAATATTAATCAAGCAGGACGTAGGGTTTTACCTCCATCAAAAGGGCTCGAACCTGGGTAAAACATCGTGTCCCCTGCCTCTTGTTACCATCCGGCCTAGACGCACAGTTCGGGACCCCCTACCCGAGATCCGCCGGTTTTGACACCGACAGTCGCCGTAGTTCAACTTCCATGTACAAGCTGTCGTGTCTACGGACACATGCATTGCATACCGATCACTGGAAGGAGTAGTAGTAGAAAAAGCTAGGGGATAAATAGTTCCGTATAGTCAAGCGGACCCATGCTACTACTTGTTTCAAAGACATGTACACCATCGAAATAGTCCATCTATATCAATATACACAGAGATGTCGCAACAAGCTCTCTGGACCTTGCAGCTATCTTGAAACTCACACGGTCATTGAGGGCAGCATATTTTATCCGCTCGTACTTCAAGGGATAATTCTCCCATCCAGACGACCTTAATGCTAGTGTCTCATCACCCTTCTGAAGATTTGTTCCAAGCACAAAATTTGCTACATCGAATAGGGATGGTGTCGGTTTATCACAATCTTCTACATGGATCTTTATTTTGGTTTGTACGTCAGCAATGCTTTTCAAATCAAGGTTGTACAGCTCCAACTTCTGTTTGTCCCCTGTGATGGCTGCCCCACAGAAGTATATGTCCTCCCGAGACAAGAAATTGTGAAGCTCACCTGGTATGGAGGGCGCGTGTATGATCTGGTACACTGCTACCTATTGAGCACTGCGTTGGATTTCCCCGAAGAGGAGAGGATGTTGCAGCAAAGTAGCGTAAGTATTTCCCTCCGTTTTTGAGAACCAAGGTATCAATCCAGTAGGAGGCTACGCGCGAGTCCCTCGTACCTACACAAAAACAATAGCTCAACGCAACCAACGTGCTTAGGGGTCGTCAATCCCTTCACGGTCACTTACGAAAGTGAGATCTGATAGAGATGATAAAAAATATTTTTGGTATTTTTGGTAAAGAGATGAAAAGTAAAAAGTAAAAGGCAAAGTAAAAAGCAAAGCAATAATAAAGTGATGGAGATTGATATGATGAGAAAGAGACCCGGGGGCCATAGGTTTCACTAGTGGCTTCTCTCAAGAGCATAAGTATTCTACGGTGGGTGAACAAATTATTGTTGAGCAATTGACAGAATTGAGCATAGCTATGAGAATATCTAGGTATGATCATGTATATAGGCATCACGTCCGAGACAAGTAGACCGACTCCTGCCTGCATCTACTACTATTACTCCACTCATCGACCGCTATCCAACATGCATCTAGAGTATTAAGTTAAAAACAGAGTAATGCCTTAAGCAAGATGACATGATGTAGAGGCATAGTTTCATGCAATATGATAAAAACAACATATTGTTATCCTCGATGGCAACGATACAATACGTGCCTTTCTGCCCCATCTGTCACTTGGAAAGGACACTGCAAGAAAAACCAATCTAGTAGGCCAAACCAAACTGATAATTCGAAGAGACTTGCAAAGATAACAAATCATACATAAAATAATTCAGAGAAGATTCAAATATTATTCATAGATAGACTGGATCATAAACCCACAATTCATCGATGTCAATAAACACACCGCAAAAAAGAAGATTACATCGAATAGATCTCCACGAGAGAGGGGGAGAACATTGTATTGAGATCCAAAAAGAGAGAAGAAGCCATCTAGCTACTAACTATGGACCTGTAGGTTTGAAGTAAACTACTCACACTTCATCGGAGGGGCTTGGATGATGATGTAGAAGCCCTCCGTGATCGATGCCCCCTCCGGTGTAGCTCTGGAACAGGCCCCAAGATGGGATCTCGTGGATACAGAAAGTTGCGGTGGTGGAATTAGGTTTTTGGCTCCGTATCTTATCGTTTGGGTATACGTGGATATATATGCGAGGAAGATGTATGTCGGTGGAGCTTCGAGGGGCCCACGAGGCATTGGGCGCCCTAGGGGGGCGCCCTCCACCCTCGTGACCGCCTCGTGGCTTTCTTGACGGAGGGTCCAAGTCTCCTGGGTCTTATCTGATGAGAAAATCACGTTTCCGAAGGTTTCATTCCATTTGGACTCCGTTTGATATTCCTTTTCTTCGACACCCTAAAACAGGCAAAAAACAGCAATTCTGGGCTGGGCCTCTGGTTAATAGGTTAGTCCCAAAAATTATATAAAAGTGGATAATAAAGCCCAATAATGTCCAAAATAGTAGATAATATAGCATGGAGCAATCAAAAATTATAGATACGTTGGAGACGTATCAAGCATCCCCAAGCTTAATTCCTGCTCGTCCTCGAGTAGGTAAATGACAAAAACAGAATTTTTGATGCGGAGTGCTACTTGGCATAATTTCAATGTAATTCTTCTTAATTGTGGTATGAATATTCAGATCTGAAAGATTCAAGACAAAAGTTCATATTGACATAAAAATGATAATACTTCAAGCATACTAACTAAGCAATTATGTCTTCTCAAAATAACATGGCCAAAGAAAGTTCATCCCTACAAAATCATATTGTTTAGTCATGTTTCATTTCCATCACACAAGAATGCTCTCATCATGCACAACCCCGATGACAAGCCAAGAAATTGTTTCATACTTTAGTAATCTCAAAATTATAAACTTTCACGCAATATATGAGCGCGAGCCATGGACATAGCACTATAGGTGGAATGGAATATAATGAGGGGGGTTATGTGGAGAAGACAAAAAAGAAGAAAGTCTCACATCAACGAGGCTAATCAATGGGCTATGGAGATGCCAACCGATTGATGTTAATGCAAGGAGTAGGGATTGCCATGCAACGGATGCACTAGAGCTATAAATGTATGAAAGCTCAACAAAACAAACTAGTGGGTGTGCATCCAACTTGCTTGCTCATGAAGACCTAGGGCACTTGAGGAGGCCCATTGTTGGAATATACAAGACAAGTTCTATAATGAAAAATCCCCACTAGTATATGAAAGTGATAACATGAGAGACTCTCTACTATGAAGATCATGGTGCTACTTTGAAGCACAAGTGTAGTAAAAGGATAGTAACATTGTCCCTTCTCTCTTTTCTCTCATTTTTTGGGCCTTTTCTTTTTTATGGCCTTTCTCTTTTTTTGGGCCTTGTCTTTTTTATGGACTTTCTCTTTTTTATTTATTTATTCCTCACTTGGGACAATGCTCTAATAATGATGATCATCACACTTCTATTTATTTACAACTCAATGATTACAACTCGATACTAGAACAAAGATGACTCTATATGAATGCCTCCGACGGTGTACCGGGATATGCAATGAACCAAGAGTGACATGTATGAAAGAATTATGAATGGTGGCTTTGCCACAAATACTATGTCAACTACATGATCATGCTAAGCAATATGACAATGATGAATGTCTCATGATGAACGGAATGATGGAAAGTTGCATGGCAATATATCTCGGAGTGGCTATGGAAAGGCCATAATAGGTAGGTATGGTGGCTGTTTTGAGGAAGATATAAGGAGGTTTATGTGTGAAAGAGCGTATCATATCACGGGGTTTGGATGCACCGGCAAAGTTTGCGCCAACTCTCAATGTGAGAAAGGGAAATGCACGGTACCAAAGAGGCTAGCAAGGATGGAAGGGTGAGAGTGCGTATAATCCATGGACTCAACATTAGTCATAAAGAACTCACATACTTATTGCAAAAATCTACAAGTCATCAAAAACCTCGGTACTACGCGCATGCTCCTAGGGGGATAGATTGGTAGGAAAAGACCATCGCTCGCCCCCGACCGCCACTCATAAGGAAGACAATCAACTAACACCTCATGTTTCAAATTTGTTGCATAACGTTTACCATACGTGCATGCTACGGGACTTGCAAACTTCAACACAAGTATTTCTCAATTTCACAACTACTCAACTAGCACAACTTTGATATTATTACTTCCATATCTCAAAACAATCATCAAGCATCAAATTTCTCTTAGTATTCAACACACTCATAAGAAAGTTTTATTATTAATCTTGCATACCAAGCATATTAGGATTTTAAGCAAATTACCATGCTATTAAGACTCTAAAAATAATCTAAGTGAAGCATGAGAGATCAATAGTTTCTATAAAAAATCCACCGCCATGCTCTAAAATATATAAGTGAAGCACTAGAGCAAAACTATAAAACTCAAAAGATATAAGTGAAGCACTAGAGTAAAACTATAGAGCTCAAAAGATATAAGTGAAGCACATAGAGTATTCTAACAAATTCCAAATCATGTATGGCTCTCTAAAAAGGTGTGTACAGCAAGGATGATTGTGGTAAACTGACAATCAAAGACTCAAATCATAAAAGACGCTCCAAGCAAAACACATATCATGTGGTGAATAGAAATATAGCTCCAAGTAAAGTTACCGATAGAAGTAGACGAAAGAGGGGATGCCTTTCGGGGCATCCCCAAGCTTTGGCTTTTAGGTGTCCTTAGATTATCTTGGGGGTGACATGGGCATCCCCAAGATTAGGCTCTTGCCACTCCTTGTTCCATAATCCATCAAATCTTGACCCAAAACTTGAAAACTTCACAACACAAAACTTAAAGTAGAAAACTCGTGAGCTCCGTTAGCGAAAGAAAACAAAAGACCACTTCAAGGTACTGTAATGAACTCATTATTTATTTATATGGGTGTTATACCTACTGTATTCCAACTTCTCTATGGTTCATAAATTATTTTACTAGCCATAGATTCATCAAAATAAGCAAACAACACACGAAAAACAGAATCTGTCAAAAACAGAACAGTCTGTAGTAATATGTAGCTAGCGCAAGATCTGGAACCCCAAAAATTCTAAAATAAATTGCTGGACGTGAGGAATTTATCTATTAATCATCTTCAAAAAGAATTAAATAAATGGAGCTCTCCAAATAAAAATGGCAGCAGTTCTCGTGAGCGCTAAAGTTTCTGTTTTTTACAGCAAGTTCAACAAGACTTTCCCCAAGTCTTCCCAACGGTTCTACTTGGCACAAACACTAATTAAACACAAAAAACACAACCAAAACAGAGGCTAAATAATTTATTTACTACCAAGCAGGATCAAAAAGCAAGGAATAAAAATAAAATTGGGTTGCCTCCCAACAAGCGCTATCGTTTAACGCCCCTAGCTAGGCATAACAAGCAAGAATAGATCTAGGTATTGCCATCTTTGGTAGGTAATCCATAAGTGGCTCTCATGATAGATTCATATGGTAATTTTATTTTATTTCTAGGGAAGTGTTACATGCCCTTTTTTAATGGAAATTGAAATCTAATATTCCATACCTTCATATCAATAATTGCACCAACCGTTCTAAGGAAAGGTCTACCGAGAATAATAGGGCAAGAAGGATTGCAATCTATATCAAGAACGATAAAATCTACGGGCACATAATTCCTATTTGCAACAATAAGAATCATTAATTCTTCCCATATGTGTATTAATAGTAGAATCCGCAAGATGCAAGTTTAGAGAGCAATCATCAAAATCACGGAAATCTAGCAAATCACACAAAGTTTTGGGAATAGTAGAGACACTAGCACCCAAATCACATAAAGCATAAAACTCATAATTTTTAATTTTAATTTTAATAGTAGGTTCCCACTCATCATAAAGTTTTCTAGGGACAGAAACTTTCAACTCAAGTTTTTCTTCATAAGTTTGCATCAAGGCATAAAGGATATGTTCGGTAAAGGCTTTATTTTGACTATAAGCATGAGGAGAATTTAGCAAGGATTGCAACAAGGAAATACAATCAAACAAAGAGAATTTTCATAATTAAATTCCTTGAAATCCAATATAGTGGGTTTAGCATCATCTAGTGTTTTATTTCTTTTAATCCCACTTTTATCAATTTCACCATCAAGATCTAAATAGTCCGAATTTTTAGAATGCCTTCTAGGTAAAGGTGGATCATATTCAGTCCCCATGATTATCAAGATTAATATTGCAAAACAAATATTTAATAAGGGACACATCAATAACTTTTAGATCTTCATCATTATTTTCATAGGAACTAGAAGAACACGCTTTAATAAAGGCATCTTTCATAGCACGCATCCTAGCGGTTCTTTCCTTGCACTCATCAATGGAAATTCTCATGGCTTTGAGAGACTCATTGATATCATGCTTAGGAGGAATAGATCTAAGCTTTAAAGAATCAACATCAAGAGAAATTCTATCAACGTTCCTAGCCAAATCATCAATCTTAAGCAATTTTTCTTCAATCATAGCATGAAAATTATTTTGCGAAGAAATAAATTCTTTAATATTAGATTCAAAATCAGAGGGAATCTTATTATAATTTCCATAATAATTGTTGTAGGAATTACCATAATTATTAGAGGGATTACTAGGATAAGGCCTAGGATAGAAATTTCCTCTATACGCGTTGTTACCAAAATTGTTCCTACCAACAAAATTCACATCCATAGATTCATTATTATTCTCAATCAAAGTAGACAAGGGAATATCATTAGGATCAGAAGAAACACTCTTATTAGAAAATAATTTCATAAGTTCATCCATCTTTCCACTCAAAACATTAATTTCTTCTATCGCATGCACCTTTTTATTAGTAGATCTTTCAGTATGCCATTGAGAATAATTAACCATAATATTATCTAGGAGTTTAGTAGGTTATCCTAAGGTGATTTCCATAAAAGTGCCTCCCGCGGCCGAATCCAAAAGATTTCTAGAAGAAAAATTCAATCCGACATAAATTTTTTGTATAATCATCCAGAAATTTAAACCATGAGTAGGGCAATTACGTATCATTAATTTCATTCTCTCCCAAGCTTGTGCAACATGTTCATGATCAAGTTGCTTAAAATTCATAATATCGTTTCTAAGAGAGATGATCTTAGCGGGAGGAAAATACTTAGAGATAAAAGCATCTTTGCACTTGTTCCATGAATCAATACTATTTTTAGGCAAAGAAGAAAACCAAGCTTTAGCACGATCTCTAAGCGAAAAAGGGAATAGCTTCAATTTAACAATATCATTATCGACATCTTTCTTCTTTTGCATGTCACACAAATCAACGAAGCTATTAAGATGGGTAGCGGCATCTTCACTAGGAAGGCCGGAAAACAGATCTTTCATGACAAGATTCAGCAAAGCAGTATTAATTTCACAAGATTTAGCATCGGTAAAAGGAGCAATCAGAGTGCTAAGGAAATCATTATTGTTGGTATTGGTGAAGTCACACAATTTGGTATTATCTTGAGCCATCGCGACAAACAAGCAATCCAACACACAAGCAAACAAAAAGGCAAACGGGCAAAAAGAGGCGAATAGAGAAAGAGAGGGAGGATAGAGAGAGAGAGGGCGAATAAAACGGCAAGGGTGAAGTGGTGGAGAGGAAAACGAGAGGCAAATGGCAAATAATGTAATGCAGGAGATAGGCATTGTGATGGGTACTTGGTATGTTGACTTTTGCGCAGAGTCCCCGGCAACTGCGCCAGAAATTCTTCTTGCTACCACTTGAGCACTGCGCTGGATTTACCCGAAGAGGAGAGGATGATGCAGCAAAGTAGCGTAAGTATTTCCCTCAGTTTTTGAGAACCAAGGTATCAATCCAGTAGGAGGCTACGCGCGAGTCCCTCGTACCTACAAAAAAACAATAGCTCAACGCAACCAATGCGCTTAGGGGTTGTCAATCCCTTCACGGTCACTTACGAAAGTGAGATCTGATAGAGATGATAAATAATATTTTTGGTATTTTTGGTAAGGAGATGTAAAGTAAAAAGTAAAAGGCAAAGTAAAAGCAAAGCAATAATAAAGTGATGGAGATTGATATGATGATAAAGAGACCCGGGGGCCATAGGTTTCACTAGTGGCTTCTCTCAGCAGCATAAGTATTCTACGGTGGGTGAACAAATTACTATTGAGCAATTGACAGAATTGAGCATAGTTATGAGAAAATCTAGGTATGATCATGTATATAGGCATCACGTCCGAGACAAGTAGACCGACTCCTGCCTGCATCTACTACTATTACTCCACTCATCGACCGCTACCCACCAGGCATCTAGAGTATTAAGTTAAAAACAGAGTAACGCCTTAAGCAAGATGACATGATGTAGAGGGATAGTTTTATGCAATATGATAAAAAACCCATCTTGTTATCCTCAATGGCAACGGTACAATACGTGCCTTGCTGCCCCTTCTGTCACTGGGAAAGGACACCGCAAGATCGAACCCAAAGCTAAGCACTTCTCCCATGGCAAGAAAAACCAATCTAGTAGGCCAAACCAAACTGATAATTAGAAGATACTTGCAAAGATAACCAATCATATATAAAAGAATTGAGAGAAGATTCAAATATTATTCATAGATAGACTGGATCATAAACCCACAATTCATCGGTCTCAACAAACACACCGCAAAAAGAAGATTACATCGAATAGATCTCCACGAGAGAGGGGGAGAACATTGTATTGAGATCCAAAAAGAGAGAAGAAGCCATCTAGCTACTAACTATGGACCCGTAGGTCTGAAGTAAACTACTCACACTTCATCGGAGGGGCTTGGCTGATGAAGTAGAAACCCTCCGTGATCGATGCCCCTCCGGCGGAGCTCCGGAACAGGCCCCAAGATGGAATCTCATGGATACAGAAAGTTGCGACGGTGGAATTAGGTTTTTGGCTCCGTATCTGATCATTTGGGGCTACGTGGATATATATGGGAGGAAGAAGTACGTCGGTGGAGCTTCGAGGGGCCCACAAGGCAGGGGGCGCACCCTAGGGGGGCGCCCTCCACCCTCGTGACCGCCTCGTGGCTTTCTTGACGGAGGGTCCAAGTATCCCGGGTCTTATCTGATGAGAAAATCATGCTTCCGAAGGTTTCATTCCGTTTGGACTCTGTTTGATATTCCTTTTCTTCGAAACCCTAAAACAGGCAAAAAACAGCAATTCTAGGCTGGGCCTCTGGTTAATAGGTTAGTCCCAAAAATAATATAAAAGTGGATAATAAAGCCCAATAATGTCCAAAACAGTAGATAATATAGCATGGATGTAACATCCCAAATTTTCAATTTGGAATGTTATACATTAGATCATCATTGCATATCATATTTTATTTTTCCGTTGGTTTGATCCTAGAAATTTCTACGCAACTCAAGGACCCACGGAGAGAGTTGGGAAATTCTTTATTTTCATATTTGAGTTTTCTCAAATTTTGAGAATAGGATCATTTGATTTAAGTTATTTTATCATCAATTATTTCTATTACAAAAATATGAGAGAGGGAATAAAATGACTTTCCCAAAATAAAGAAATATTGAGGATTTAATAATAAAATCAAATAAGATTTTATTTCGGAGTTTTTTGTTATTTTATTTGAATTTAGGAAAAATGTGCGTTTTTCAAAATTGCATTTAGGCCCCAAATAAATGTTCACCTTGTGCGGCTTGATTTTAGAAGTCCGGGAAAGTTTATTTCGGGATTTTTGGAGTCCGTTTAGTATTTCTTTTTTATTTTTCTTCTGCGCATAATTATTTAAAAAAAACGAACGGACCTACGGGCCATGTCCCACTAGGACTCCGGCCCGACTAGCCTTTATAAGCCGGCCCACCCCAGGACGAACCCTAGCCCCAGCCCCAGCCCCGCCTGAGCTGCACCGCCGCCCGCTAGCGCCGCCGCCGCCGCCCGCCGCGCTGTCGCCGGAGCCGGACGCCGCCGCCGCCGCCGCCCGCCGCGTCGTCGCCGAAGCCTGATGCCACTGCCGCCAACCCGCCGCCCGAGGTTCGCCTCGCCTCGAAATCCGTGCCGCCGTTTTTTTCGAAAAACCGTTCGGTTTTTCCGTCGGATTTTTTGTCGGTTTTTTTAGTTTCGGTTTATTTAATAGATCGGTTTTTCTGATTTATTTATTTAGCGAGCGTTCGTCCGTTCGTTCGTTCTAGCGAACGTTCGTCGTTTTTCTTTTTCTCGGATTAAATCCGCGATTTTTCTGATCGTGATTTCTGATCCGATTTTCGTTTTAGTATAACTTTTCGCTCGTTTATCGAAATCAGGGGATTCAAGCGCCTGGAGTTTCGTCTCGAAACCCTCTATCCATTTAACCAACTTAAACAAGTTTTTGCTACTTTAAAAATTGCCTTAGATCCATATTAGTAGAACGAAGTTGTTTTCTTTTGCCGTTTGACTTTCGTTGTTTCGTTCGATGTGATTCTTTTTGCAAACCGGAGTTCTTAAGTTGAACTTTCTGGTTAGATCTCTTATTTGACTTTTACCTGTGCATTAGATGAGTACTTATTGTATGCTTGTTTGTTTGTCTGCGATAGAATACCCGGAGTGCGCCGCCTGTTACTTCGAATCTCTAGGTTTCGCGGATCATCAGCAAGGCAAGTAACACTTTGATCATACCTTTTCTACTACCCAGTTTTATTGCATTAGATCAATCCTCACACATTTCATGATTAGGATCTAATTAAATTGTGGGATGGGAAGTAGTGTAGTTAGTACCTATTACCTGTTTTATTATCAAACCTTTGGGAGTTACTTCTACGTTTGCCATTATGCTTTGCTATGCTAGTAGACGTGGATTGGGTGAGTGATATTCATGACAGATGTGAGTTTGTTTATTAATGGTTTATCTAAGGTGGCAACTTAAACACACATCTGGTTGGATTGGGGTACCTGGGTATTCCAGGATTGCCTATTTCTTTTGGACCGCCACCCAGGCTCAAAGGGATCATGAGATTATTCATACTAGAAACTTCCCTGTGCAGCCACAAACCGTTATGGGCTCTGGCATAGTTGAATAAGTCGTGCAAACTCTTACAGGGTAGACTAGCAGATGTAGGGGAAAGTAGGTGTAACGGTCTATCCATCATAAGGTGCTAGCGCTTCTGAAAGACTGTGTCTCGGTCATCCATCTTCTCAAACACCATGTAGTGCGAGAAACCAAACGAAGGTGATCGGGTCTTGTGGGGAAAAGTGCGCAAACCTCTACAGAGTGTAATAAACTAATCATGGTTAGCCGTGTCCCTGGTTATGGACATCCTGAGTATCTAGTACCTAGATTATCATGTGAATCTCAACATGTTACTCTAAATTAATTTTTTGGGTTTTGTTTAATGATGATGCTTAATTGGGATTGAGAATGCTGTCAACCATTCTCAATTTTTAGCAACTACCATGATAGTTAAATAAATTTATTCCTTTGTAGTAGGGAAAAATTGGCTTTACGCAAAACTGTAACCATAGAGCTTTCCACCAGCCAAATATGCATATAGTGTAGTTGTTTCATTCCATTACTCTATGTGTTACCTTGCCAGCATGTTCCATGTGCTGACCCGTTTCGGGCTGCAACGTTAATGTTGCAGACTTTTCAGACGATGATTAAGGAGTTTTTAGGTCGTGGTTCTATACTCAGTGATGCCGTTGGAGTTGATGGACTCACTTATCTTCCAAGCCTTCCGCTGTAATCATTATTAGATGGCCTTAAGCCATATTTATTGTAATAAGTTCTCTTTTGAGACACTCAATGTAATAAGTGTGTGATTGCAACTCTGTTATAAATCCTCCGAGTACTATGTGGTGTCAGCATTACTGATCCAGGGATGACACCGGAGCACAGAGATCAGACTATTTGAGGTCTGGTCACTACAGAGATGGTATCAGAGCACCGCTGACTGTAGGACACGACCACTAAGCTAAAGACCTAGATCACAATTCATTCTCTTCTTTTCTGACCTCTCATCTTTTCTACTCTTTAGGATGGCGGATGCAAAGAACAAGTTCATGCAACCGGATGACGATACACCTTTTGGACGTCACTTGAAGGAAGTCACTAGATACCTGAACATAGGAGTACCAAGCTTCACCGGAACCTACAACGCCACTTCACCTGAAGAAGAGCGCTAGATGATTCAAGTTCAAGTTCCAGGAAGGACGTTCATGCCAGTCACTGAGCCCATAGAGTTTTCTTTCGATGCACCAACTTGGAGTCTAGGAAAGAGCATGGCAGCTCACATCGCCATGGGACGCATTGGAGAAGTCTACCGCAATGATCTCAAGGATACTATCTATCAGATTTGTGGGCGCCGAGATGAGCACTGGGAGATGATTAGCACCAGAAGGGATAGATCCATTGTAGCTTTTATCTAGGAAGTAAACCAGCACATTCGACGACAGGAGAATCAGATGTGCGCCGACATGATAGACCTGAAGACGGCAAGGACAAGAATCAAGGAACTGGAGGAAGAACTCAAGGCTACACGTGAAGATTATGAAGAAGAAATTGAAGTATTAGTGGAGAATAATGACGATCTGATCAAGAAGATCGGGATATTTATGGGAGGCCCTACACCAATAGATGAAGACGAAGAACCCAAGGAGATTTGTCCGGAAGACTACATCATCATCATCGACGACATCGACTCGGACCCAGATGATAGCGATGATGACTATGTTGATGAAGCCGAAGCAGATACCATGGAGTCTGCAACCGAAGAATATTTCTAGTAGACCACCTCATAATTAGTAGTAGTCCACCATGTAAATATAGTAGTCCGAGCACTTTTGCGATAGTTAGACCGATTGTATGCCCTTGTTTGATTGAATGAAGTGAATTGTTTGCTTTTGCTTCATGTGCATATGGGTAGTGTTTTCTCTTTAGACCCCCTCTATTCTTACATCTCATCTTTTCTAAACCCTTAGATGCCTCCGAGACGTGACCCCGGATTTACCTTTCCACCGGAGCTCACCCAGTTGAGCCAGCAGCAGGACACATTGATGCAGTTGCTAGTCCAGAATCAGAATCAGGGGAACAACAACAACAACAACCCACCACCACCACCACCTGTTGATCACTTAGCCCGTTTTCTTAGGCTGAATCCGCCGGTGTTTTCCAGTAGCACCGAGCCAATTGTAGCAGATGATTGGCTCCGCAAGACAGCTAGAGAGTTGACCACAGCAGGATGCACAGATGCGGAGAAGGTGAAGTTTGTCGCACATCAGCTTGAAGGACCCGCAGCATCATGGTGGGAGAATTTCACAGCCACTTTCCCTGTCGACACTGTCACATGGGACCAGTTTCAGCAGGCCTTTCGTACTGCCCATGTTTCAGCAGGAGCTATGGCCATGAAGACGTGTGAGTTTCGCAACTTGTGCCAAGGAGGACGGATAATTGGCCAGTATGTGGAGGACTTTAGTAAGTTAGCATGTTATGCCCCAGATGACATTGCTACGGATGTAGCTAAGCAGGAGAAGTTTCTGGAAGGACTAAATGATGAGTTGAGCATGCAGTTGATGGTAGCAACCTTCAACAACTACCAGGAGTTGGTAGACCGTGCTCTTATGATTGAAGGCAAGCAGCAGCAAATTGAGAATCGCAAGAGGAAGTATGGACAAGGGAAGTACAATTCAGGAGGTCAGCGGAAGCCACGTTTTACCCCTAGATCGGGAGGACATTTTCAGCATACCCATGGAGGAGGTAGCTCGCACAATCACAATGGCACCAAGAATGGTAATGGGAATGGAGGAAGCAACGGCCAGAACCGTACCAACCCCATCAACCCCAGCCAAGAAGGACCTGAGCCAAGTCACTTGCTTTAAGTGTCAGAAGACCGGACATTATGCCAATGAATGTCCTGAAGGCCAAAATGGCAATGGAAGTTCTGGGAAGAAGCCGAACCCTTTCAACAGGGGACGGGTGAACCACATTAACGTGGAGGAGGTTGAAGAGCAGCCGGATGCCATAATCGGTAAGTTTTTGGTTAAGTCATTTACTACACTCGTTCTTTTTGATACTGGTGCATCGCATTCATACATATCAAGGGGATTTGTGGATAAGTATAACTTGCCCACTAAGGTTCTTAGAACACCTATGCTAGTAAGCTCTCCGGGAGCGGAGTATATGGCCAGTCAAGGATGTTTTCAAGTGCCATTGAGTATAGGTAGGCATGTGTTTCCCTCGGATTTGATCATTTTGGAATCACAAGGATTGGATGTAATTCTGGGTATGGATTGGCTATCGATGTATGGAGGAAACATCGATTGCGCCAGTAAGTCAATCTTGCTTACCACCCCAGAAGGGAGAAGGATCAAGTATGTATCCCGGCATGTGCCAAAAGGGACTCAAGTAAATTGCTTAACAGGAGTTGTGCAGGAGGAAGTACCAGTAGTGAAGGATTTCCCTGAAGTATTTCCAGAAGAGTTGCCAGGCATGCCACCGGATAGAGATATTGCGTTTTTGATTGAGCTATTGCCAGGCATAGGGCCAATATCAAAGAGACCATACAGGATGCCTGCAAAGGATTTTGTGGAAATTAAGAAGCAGATTAAGGAGTTACTGGATAAAGGATATATTCGCCCAAGTTCTTCGCCTTGGGGATCGCCAGTACTTCTAGTGGAGAAGAAGGATGGATCGTTAAGGATGGTTGTTGATTATCGAGGATTGAATGAAGTAACAATTAAGAACAAGTACCCACTACCAATGATCAATGATCTGTTTGATCGATTGCAAGGAGCTAAGGTATTTTCCAAGATCGATCTGCGATCAGGATACCACCAGTTGAAGATTCGAGAACAGGATATTCCTAAGACAGCTTTTACCACCAGGTATGGGCTGTACGAGTATACTGTTATGTCATTTGGTCTGACTAACGCACCTGCATATTTTATGAACATGTTGAACAAAGTGTTTATGGAGTTCTTGGATAAGTTTGTCGTGGTGTTCATTGATGATATCCTGGTTTACTCGAAGAATGAAGAGGAGCATAAGGAACATTTGCGATTGGTACTTGAGAAGCTCAGAGAACATCAGTTGTATGCCAAGTTCAGCAAATGTGAGTTTTGGTTGAAGGAAGTAGGATTCCTCGGGCATGTTATATCCGGGGAAGGTATAGCAGTAGATCCCACTAAAGTTGATACCGTGACCAAGTGGGAAGCACCAACCACAGTTGGAGAGATACGGAGTTTTCTTGGACTCACAGGATACTACCGGAGATTTATTGAGAATTTCTCAAAGATTGCGAAGCCTATGACGGAGTTATTAAAGAAGGATACCGAGTTCAAATGGACCGAGGAATGCGAGACTAGTTTCCAGGAGTTGAAGAAATGTTTGGTTACCTCACCAGTGTTGATTTTGCCAGATCAGACCAAGGACTATGAGGTGTATTGCGACGCTTCACCTCGAGGACTTGGAGCAGTGCTTATGCAGGAAGGGAGAGTTGTTTCATATGCCTCAAGACAACTGAAACCTCATGAGTTGAATTATGCTACGCATGATTTGGAATTAGCAGCCGTAGTGCATGCATTGAAAACATGGAGACATTTCCTCATTGGAAACCATTGTGAGGTGTACACAAATCATAAGAGTTTGAAATACATCTTCACACAGAAGGAGTTAAACCTTAGACAAAGGAGATGGTTGGAGCTCATCAAGGATTATGATATGAGATTGCATTACCATCCCGGAAAGGCTAATGTAGTAGCTGACGCATTGAGCCGTAAGAGCCATGTCAATACACTCATGACGGGAGAAATACCAATGGAGTTAGCAGAAAATCTTCGTGATCTATGTTTCGAAATAGTTCCGAGAGGCTTTGTAGCAACATTGGAGATTCAATCAACTTTGATGGATAGAATCAAAGAAGCTCAGAAGACTGACAAGGAGATTGCCTCTATAAAGGAGAAAATGAGCGAAGGAAAGGCTAAAGGATTTCGTGAGGATGAGCACGACACCCTATGGTTTGAATACCGTGTTTATGTGCCCAATGACCTGGAGATCAGGAAGTTGATTCTGCAAGAGGCACATGATTCATCATATTCGATTCACCCAGGAGATACCAAGATGTATTTGGATTTAAAGGATATTTTCTGGTGGACCGGAATGAAGAAAGATATTGCAGAGTATGTAGCAATTTGTGATGTGTGTTAGACAGTAAAGGCAGAGCATCAGAAGCCAGCAGGATTGTTACAACCATTGCCGATACCCGAATGGAAGTGGGATAAGTTAGGCATGGATTTTATCACGGGATTACCCAGGACACGTTCAGGCTATGACTCGATTTGGGTTATAGTCGACCGGTTGACGAAAGTAGCTCATTTCATCCCAGTAAAGACCACTTACACGAGTGCTAAGTTGGCAAAGATATACATGACCAGGATCGTATGTCTGCATGGAGTTCCGAGGAGTATCGTATCAGATAGAGGAACCCAGTTTACCTCAAAGTTCTGGAAGCAGTTGCATGAAACCTTGGGTACCAGGCTAGAATTCAGTACAGCTTTTCATCCACAGACAGATGGACAGACCGAGAGAGTCAATCAGATTTTGGAGGATATGCTGAGAGCTTGTGCGCTAGATTACGGATCTAGTTGGGACGACAATTTGCCATATGCAGAATTCTCTTACAACAACAGTTACCAAACCAGTTTAAAGATGGCCCCTTTCGAAGCCTTGTACGGAAGGAGGTGCAGGACACCGTTGTCATGGGATGAAGTTGGAGACCGCCAGTTGTTTGGACCTGACTTGATAAAGGAGTCTGAACAGAAGGTGAAATTGATTCGCGATAGGCTCAAGATAGCCCAGTCCAGGAAAAAGAGTTATGCAGATTCTAAACGCAAGGAGACAGTTTATGAAGTCGGAGATAGAGCTTATCTTCGAGTACCACCACTTCGGGGAACAAAGCGTATTGGAGTTAAAGGAAAGTTAGCGCCACGATTTGTAGGACCATATAGAGTTTTGGAGCATATGGGAGAAGTGGTCTACAAGTTGGAATTGCCCGAAGGATTGTCAGGAGTTCATGATGTATTCCACGTTTCTCAGTTGAAGAAGTGCCACGCGGAGATGGCTGACATACCCTTGAGAGATACAGTGCCATTGGAAGCAATTCAGTTGGATAACGATTTGACCTATGAGGAGAAACAAATTAATATTCTCGAGTTTGCCCGCCGAGTCACTCGCAGCAAGGTTATCAAGTTTTGCAAAGTTCAGTGGAGCAACCACACGGAGGACAAAGCCACCTGGGAACGAGAGGAAGATTTTCTCAATGACCACCCTCACCTATTTTCTAGCCAACCCAAATCTCAAGGGCGAGATTCATCTTAAGGGGGGTAGGTTTGTAACATCCCAAATTTTCAATTTGGAATGTTATAGATTAGATCATCATTGCATATCATATTTTATTTTGCCGTTGGTTTGATCCTAGAAATTTCTACGCAACTCAAGGACCCACGGAGAGAGTTGGGAAATTCTTTATTTTCATATTTGAGTTTTCTCAAATTTTGAGAATAGGATCATTTGATTTAAGTTATTTTATCATCACTTATTTCTATTACAAAAATATGAGAGAGGGAATAAAATGACTTTCCCAAAATAAAGAAATATTGAGGATTTAATAATAAAATCAAATAAGCTTTTATTTCGGAGTTTTTCGTTATTTTATTTGAATTTAGGAAAAATGTGTGTTTTTCAAAATTGCATTTAGGCTCCAAATAAATGTTCACCTTGTGCGGCTTGATTTTAGAAGCCCGGGAAAGTTTATTTCGGGATTTTTGGAGTACGTTTAGTATTTCTTTTCATTTTTCTTCTGCGCATAATTATTTAAAAAAACGAACCGACCTACGGGCCGTGTCCGACTAGGACTCCCGCCCGACTAGCCTTTATAAGCCGGCCCACCCCGGGCCGAACCCTAGCCCCAGCCCCAACCCCGCCCGAGCCGCGCCGCCGCTGTCGCACGCCGCCGCCGCCCGCTCGCGCCGCCGTCACCGCACGCCACGCCGCCGCATGCCGCCGCCCGCCGCGCCGTCGCCGAAGCCGGACGCCGCCGCCGCCGCACGCCGTGCTGCCGCATGCCGCCGCCGCTGCCGCCCGCCGCCGCCGCTGCCGCCCGCCGCGCCGTCGCCGGACGCTGCCGCCGCCGACCCACCGCCCGAGGTTCGCCTCGCCTTGAAATCCGTGCCGCCGTTTTTTTCGAAAAACCGTTCGGTTTTTCCATCGGATTTTTTGTCGGTTTTTTTATTTTTGGTTTTTTTAATAGATCGGTTTTTCTGATTTATTTATTTAGCGAGCGTTCTTCCGTCGTTCTAGCGAACGTTCATCGTTTTTCTTTTTCTCGGATTAAATCCGCGATTTTTCTGATCGCGATTTCTGATCCGATTTTCGTTTTAGTATAACTTTTCGCTCGTTTATCGAAATCAGGCGATTCAAGCGCCTAGAGTTTCGTCTCGAAACCCTCTATCCGTTTAACTAACTTAAACAAGTTTTTGCTACTTTAAAAATTGCCTTAGATCCAGATTATTAGAATGACGTTGTTTTCTTTTGCCGTTTGACTTTTGTTGTTTCGTTCGATGTGATTCTTTTTGCAAACCGGAGTTCTTAAGTTGAACTTTCTGGTTAAGATCTCTTATTTGACTTTTACCTGTGCATTAGATGAGTACTTATTGTATGCTTGTTTGTTTGTCTGCGATAGAAAACCCGAAGTGCGCCGCCTGTTACTTCAAATCTCTAGGTTTCACGGATCATCAGCAAGGCAAGTAACACTTTGATCATACCTTTTCTACTACCCAGTTTTATTGCATTAGATCAATCCTCACACATTGCATGATTAGGATCTAATTAAATTGTGGGATGGGAAGTAGTTGAGGTAGTACCTATTACCTGTTTTATTATCAAACCTTTGGGAGTTACTTCTACGTTTGCCATTATGCTTTGCTTGCTAGTAGACGTGGATTGGGTGAGTGATATTCATGACAGATGCGAGTTTGTTTATTAATGGTTTATCTAAGGTGGCAACTTAAACACACATCTGGGTGGATTGAGGTACCTGCGTATTCCAGGATTGCCTGTTTCTTTTGACCGCCACCCAGGCTCAAAGGGATCATGAGATTATTCATACTAGAAACTTCCCTGTGCAGCCACAAACCGTTATGGGCTCTGGCATAGTTGAATAAGTCGTGCAAACTCTTACAGGGTAGACTAGCAGATGTAGGGGAAAGTAGGTGTAATGGTCTATGCATCGTAAGGTGCTAGCGCTTTTGAAAGACTGTGTCTCGGTCATCCGTCTTCTCAAACACCATGTAGTGCGAGAAACCAAACGGAGGCGATCGAGTCTTGTGGGGAAAAGTGTGCAAACCTCTATAGAGTGTAATAAACTAATCATGGTTAGCCGTGTCCCTGGTTATGGACATCTTGAGTATCTAGTACCTGGATTATCATTTGAATCTCAACATGTTACTCTAAATTAATTTGTTTGGTTTTGTTTAATGATGATGCTTAATTGTGATTGAGAATGCTGTCAACCATTCTCAATGTTTAACAACTACCATGATAGTTAAATAAATTTAATCCTTTGTAGTAGGGAAAAATTGGCTTTACGCAAAACTGTAACCATAGAGCTTTCCACCAGCCAAATATGCATATAGTGTAGTTGTTTCATTCCATTACTCTCTATGTGTTACCTTGCCAGCATATTCCATGTGCTAACCCGTTTCGGGCTGCAACGTTAATGTTGCAGACTTTTCAGATGATGATTAAGGAGTTTTTAGGTCGTGGTTCTATACTCAGTGGACTCACTTATCTTCCAAGCATTCTGCTGTTATCGTTATTAGATGGCCTTAAGCCATATTTATTGTAATAAGTTCTCTTTTGAGACACTCGATGTAATAAGTGTGTGATTGCAACTCTGTTATAAATCCTCCGAGTACTGTGTGGTGTCAGCATTACTAATCCAGGGATGACACCGGAGCACAGAGATCAGACTGTTTGAGGTCTGGTCGCTACAATGGAGCAATCAAAAACTATAGATACATTGAAGACGTATCATACACCAAAACATCATCTTCGAGGCATAGATGAAGGACGGCGGCACATTGGATCTTCCCAGTGGCGCGCTCCGTGTACTCTGTGTCGAGACCGATGACCTTCATCTCCACCTTTTGGAGGGAGTTGGATACATTGTTGATCCACTTCCAAACAACCCTTGGGTGGTCGGTGACTATGGCAACTATGCTTAATGAGCCTTCGACGAGGACATGTTGGATGCTAAAAACCTGCATCTCGATCTCTTTCGCCATTTGGAACCGCTGGACCAGAGGGCTATGTTTTGGAGAATTAGGATTAGATGGCTAGTCTAACTAAAGAAGATGATTATTTATAGGGGGCTTCGAAATTACTCCAGGAGGATGTGAAGGGGCTAAATCAATGTGAATGCAGTGTGGTTTGGATGCAAATGAAGATGAAGGAGTAGTGAAGAAGCCGAGGAAAATTGGTTCCCGATGGAGAAGTAAATGGGAGAAGTGGCCTGCAGGAAGTTGGTTACATGGCTAGGTAGACTAAATGAATAGGCTACGCGGGTAGACTGAGGAGTGGGGCCTGTCCCTGTACGTGCCCATCCTTCTAGCGCTACATGTGTCCCTTTTTTAGAACATCGCTACATGTGTCCCTGTATGGGAGTAGTACTACTCATGTTCCTACTACTCCTACTAGTAGTAGTAGTACAACTGTGGTACACTTGATGTTCAAAATACTATTATTCATCCGGTCCTCATAGTGAACTGAACAGACCCTGCACCCGAGGTGGCACCAGTCCAGGCGGCGTGTCTGGGTCACCAAAGTCAGCCTCACCTTGTGCACTGTGCAGTCACTGTCATCGCCGCTGTATAGCATGCCTCGCCTCATCTCCCTCTCAACCCATCTCCATCTTCGTCTTGCCGGAGATCCCGAGGTCACTCTTCATCATCTCACTATGCCCCCACGTACCCTCGCCTCGCTCGCCTCACCCAGTACCACTATTCCCTCGATAGCTGGTCCGACATCGAGAGCCTTCTCCACCGTAAATCAAGCCCCCAAAACCCCACCTTCCAAACTCCACCATGGCCGAACGCGAACCGTGTAGAATCCATATGAGCCGCGATTGGAGCAATCTCCCAGTGACGTCCTCGACCTCTGTTGTTCGTGTATGGATATGTTGAGCACCCTGCAGCTGGCTGCATGCTCGAGGAGCATGCACATGGCCATCGTCGAAGCGAGGCCTAAGCTTTTCAAGACACCCTGCTTGCTGCTGTCTGGTCTTGCAAGATTTGCTCACCATGATACGGAGGCGTAAATGATGCCCCTCGACTTCAATCCGACGTCCATTAGCCGAAACTTCTTTGCAGTTATGTAGTGGGTCGCCGTACATCATTTCCCTCGACTTTGATCCAATCACCATCTCCTGAAACTTCTTGCAGGTATGTACTGGGTCGCATTGAACTCCCACTGGATGGGTGCCGTCAGAGAAGACGGGAAAAAATTGGTGCTCGTGAACTTATAGACCTCCCATGAGATTATCCTTCCTCCGTTGCATGATATATAGTTTTACCGTCACGGTCCAAGCCATCTAGATTACGTCGTCAATTGGACGCACCTTCTTTTGTAGAAGATTGTAATTTTCCAAGTGCCCACACGACATGCGGATTATGCAGACTTCAAGCTAATTGCCTTGTTCGATAAGGGACTCTCCTATCTTTCTGCCGGTGCCTTCTTTAGCTGGAGACAGCTCAGCTCGCAGTGGGTTGTCATCAAAGCTAATACACACTTCTGTGATGCTATTGAACACAATGCCATCATCTACGCGATCGACAAAGTAGATGGCACCACGTATTGCTGGGACAGCGCGTGTAAGTTGTTTCCGTCTGATGTTAATGATGATGCCAATGATTGGCATATCCCTGTTTTAGAAGAATTTGAGTAAAACTACGGCAATGTATTAGAGACGCCTTAAATCAACTATATTTGTAATGAGTTAATTCATGCAATTGTGACCATGTCATTACAGCCAATTTGTACACCTGAATAATCAAACGGTTAGGAAGATATTGATATTCTATTTATTTTATAGTAATCTATATACTACTAAATGTGAGTGTGTATCAATGGCAATGTTAGTTTCCTCATTTTCATGATGTATAAACATGCATCACACTGTTGGTTTCATCTAACCATACAGTAGGAAAGTAAATGTTCATATGGAGAACTCTATATTCGGAAGTAGTGAAATCCTGTAATACTTACCATGTGTACATACCTATGTTCGCCCTTCAGCAATCAATGGCTAGAATAGTATGCTCACAAAAATTTTGCCCACAGAACATCAGTATATAACAATGCATGGCTGTTAGTTTCCTTGAAGAATTTTTTTGTGACGACAGAACATGATTACATAACATGCATGCCATGGTAGTTTCCTGTGAAGAATCGATTGTGAGATAACATGAGTATAACCATGCATGGCACTTCTATATTTTGGAAACCAGTATACATTTCCCTGTATTTTCCTCCCAGTTCCAACAGGGACATATGAATGTTGTTTCTTGCATTATCCTACTCATACTCTGAACAATGCTGATCTTACATTAACAATGCCTGTCCTTTTTGATATGATGCATTGTCCCTACAGTTACCGCCCTTTGTAATCACACCACCTTTGCCAAAAATAGGGAAGCACAACTGGTTCCTCGCTCGATTAGATGATGGAAAAATACTGATGATCATTCGGACAAATGAGCCAGAAAAGTTATATTGCAAAAACCCCACTGTATGCAAGCACCGTGCAATACATGAGTTTCTGGACAGTGGTTGTTACATCTATGAGCAGGATACCAGCTTGTTGGGGCCTTCAGGATTTTTGAGTTGGAGGCGGGTAAACAACCTTGGTTCACACTCTCTATTTCTCGGACTCAATTATCCGATTAACCAGGAGATCACTGTTGGCACGGAGCTTGATGGTAGAGAGGCTCTATTTGCTATGGAAAACTGTGTCTACATGGCAAACCCTAGGAGTTTAGGAGAAAACTCCCCTGATTATCAATGATATAGCCCACAGCCAAAAGAAGGTGAGAAGGACAAAGGCATCTGGATTAACTTTGATCCTTGGATGTGTCGAGTCCGACAGGCAGAGATGTGGTTCAAGCCTTCAGGTTGATAGGTAGTTGGGCTATTGCATCGAAAGGGTGGAGTACTGGTGTCTCTGGATCACTGGTGGCTGAACCGGGGCTGCAAATTATGATGGTGTTGGATCATCCCTCTTCGAATGACTTGCTATCTTTGCTGCTTGTTCTGGATGGGTAGTTCTCTCATTTGTTATGCATATTCCTTGTCATTTGGTCATCCTCGTCTATGTCACTCTTACTATGTAATAGTTTCCTCTATTTAGAATGTCATTCTCGTCTGGATCATGAGAGTCTGAGCGCTGCAGATGGGTGCGCTTTGGTGGTGTAGCAAGACTTCTTATGACCTATCATGTCTTGCTGTTTATGTTAGTAGTATTCACTAGTCAGTGTTTGAATGATGTATATATCGTTGTTTCGAACTGTTTATTGTCTCGAACTGCTGGTGGGCTAAATATGGGCATCACCATTCTCCAGTGTTTAGAGTATATCTCCTTTTTTCAAGTTATAATTTGAGCTCAGTGTCTTTTCGATGATGTACACTAGTTTGGGCCAGTGAGGTGTCGTTGAATATGGGCCGACACTACAAAAGGCACATCCGTGACATTTTGGGCCGAACGAATTTTTTTCCTGTCATACTTATGACACTTCTATGATGATAATTGTGACAAAACCCAGTATCGTCATAGATATGGTGGGCTCCTACTTCTATGACAAAAAATCTTGATAGAAAATGGGCTTTTCGTCCTAGGCGGGACAGAGACGCAGCTGCATGACATTCTTTGGGCCGTCCATGACATAAAAATTCGTGGTAGAAGCGAGGGCTAGGAAAATATCGGGGTGTTCCCGGTTACGGTGGGTGGTCGGGCTGAGCGATGCACGTTTCTCTCGTACACGCACGCGCGTGTGTGTGAGGCGTTGGGCTCTAACTGGACCCGAGCGAGGCGTTCACCTACTAAACCCGAGCGATTGCACTACAGGCTACGCATTACTGAACCCGAGCGATCGATCGATGGCTGTTAACTGAACCCGACCGAGCGATTCCTTCGCTACTGCTGCTAACTGAAGCTGATCAATGCTGCCTCTGGATGAACAGTGAGCGTTGCTGGGGGGGTGGATGAACAGTTCCAGGTGGGGGTGGATGAACAGGACCCGTTGGTGTTGCCTCTGGATGAATAGGACCCCGATCGATCGAGCCGTTTGGGGCTGGATGAACAAGACCCCGTTGAGGGCTGGATGAACGGGACCACCCCGTGGAGGGCTGGATGAACAGTAGATGGTGGAGGGCTGGATGAACAGTAGCCCGTGGAGGGGTGGTTGAATAGGAGCCCGTGGAGAGGGCTGGTTGAACAGTAGTCGGTGGAGTAGCGCGCGGTGGAGGCTGGATGAACAGGAGCCCGTGGATGAACAGTCGCAGGTGGAGGCTGGAGGAGGTCGATGGTGAATGAACAGTAGCCCGTGGAGGCTAGAGGTGGTCGACGGTGGAGATGAACTATATCCCCTGGAGTCCCGTTTTGCGGTACGCCACACCCCTCCCGATGAACAAGACCCCCGTTTCGACCGTAGCGCTCCAACACAAGTCCGTTTCCTCTGTTTTGCGGTACGCCACACCCCTCCCGATGAACATGACACCCATTTCGACCGTAGGAGCACCGTTTCCTCCGTTTTGCGATACGCCAGACCCCTCCCAATGAACCGGATCCCGTTTCAACCGTGGCCGGTCGAACACAAGGCCGTTTCCTCCGTTCTGCGGTACGCCATGCCTCGTTTCCATCAGTTGTCCTATCCAAGCCCTCCCGATGAACATGATGATGCACTCCGTTCCGACCCAGCCGGTTGGCTCCCCATGAACATGATGACGACGCAGTTTCTCTGTTCCGACCCAACCATGTACACGTGCCCTGGCCGTACGTATGCCCGAGTAGGTCTTCGAGACCCCGCCCGTATGTACGTACATGGCGGTATTTTCTTTCTTGCACACTGGCTGCTGTACGTATGTGTACATGCTACGTGCGCGCCTCTACTACGACACATGCGTGCCTCTACATCGACCAGTATGTACGTACACGTTCGCGGTCAGAATGACAACGCTACGTATGCTTCGACCAGGTGGGTCCCGACTGTCAGGCACTTCCTTGCGTGCGAAGATGTAGCTGGTGGGTCCCACCAGTCAGGGGGCGAATTGTTTTTTTGCCCAGACGCACTTCCTTGCGTGCGAAGACACTACTAGGGAAAAGGCCAGCAACAGCGCGGGTTTTAGGTGTATCAGTAGCGCGCGGACCGGCGCTACTAATAAGGCGCTACAGCTAACACATAGCAGTAGCGCGGGCTCACCAACGCTACTGCTACACAAGTGTAGCAGCAGCGCGCTTAGTGGAAGCTCGCTACTGCTAATAGCTATAGCGCTCTTCTTCCGTGCGCGCTACTGCTACTAACGCGCTGCTGCTAACTTTTCTCCACTCGCTACTGCTAATTTTAGTAGTTTTTTGTTTTTTTCGGCATATTTGTTTTGTATTTGAACAGGCTTTATAGAAGAATCTTTAGCACATACAAATGTCATCATGATACACATACAAATGCCTGCGAGACCACAGATGTAATCATAGCATATACATACAAATAGTCTCGTCATAATCATCATCCAACACAAAGTGGTCTCTCGTCATCATCTCGAAAATAGCGATACAAGTCTCGATTACTTGCAAATACATCGTCATCCATCTAAATAATGATATACCCGAGAAGAGCTATCACTTTGAGTACATGAGTTCGTATCCCTCTCTCGCATTAGCGTGAACCTAAACTAACTACTGCCTGTCGCTCGGAAACCAGAAACCGGTACACCTGGGCCTGACACTCGGGCCACTTGTCGTATATATACTCCTGGCGTAGCACTTCTTCGCCATCTATGATCTATGCACCTGCATCATCACATGAGTCGATGATATGCAACATATATAGTTGAGTAACAGAAAGAGACAGACTTGGCAAAAATAGAAACAACATAACATAAGCATAAATAACAAAGTTCATCGTACCCCAAAATGCCCTAACAAGAGTGATTTTCGCTAGTCAAGGAGGAGGGCGGTTTAATTACATCACAAATAAAGTTTCACCATGCATAACTCAAAGTTTTGTCATACAGAAAGTATGGACTAAATGGACACATTGCCATATATCGACAATCACTCCAACATGTCGTTCCAGCCATCCAAGTCAGGGAGATAGTCCTTGAGCTTAGTGAAAGGCTTCATGTCGAGACGCTGAGAGGCTATCCATGTTCGGACGTCTTCGCGCGACATTTGTCCTTCTCTGTAGAACATCCCTGTTTTTTCGACGACCTCCTTCATGATGATTTGGGCAAGTTTGCGTTGGATGTTATCGAACTCAGCTCGAAGTCAATGATCCACGATATCTCCTGTGTCCTTTGCCTATTGCAGAATATGGGCATCGCCGGATCTAGGTGACATGTGAAGGTTCTGGTGATCCCGTTTGTACTCTAGCATGTGGTGTAGGACATAAAATCCATCATTAAGAGAATCGTTCGGTTGCTGGATGCAACAGAAGTCGGTCTTATGGCCGAAGGCGGCCCTGCCGCCCCTTGTCTTCTTGTCCCTGACCTCTCCACCCCTTGCTTGGTAGTAAAACATAGCACTGTCGAGAACATCCTTGATGTGGGTGTAATCCTTTTTGTGAATGTTCTTCGACGGGTCCATGTAAAGAGCGTGGGAGAATCGGGGGTAGAGGATGATGAGGACGGCGCGCCCGCCGCTGCGCAAAATAAGTACACCTAAAATTAATTAGCCTCCACCGTGCAAATGAATGATTGAAATCAAAGGAAGGATAGCAGCGCGGATGAATTACACGGGATGATAAGGCACGAGAATCGCCTCCTTGTCCTTATTGGCGAGCATGAAAGTGACGATGTAATCCCTCACATATTGACGGTGCTTTGCGCAGACTCCCAAGAAGCCCTCGTGCATGTAGTATGGGTCAGCAACACAAATATTAGATATCTGCTCAACCCCGTTGATGTAGTTCATGTGCAAGGCATAAAGGCGGACAAACGTAAAATCCAGCTTCTTCACGTGAAACATGTCGAATATGTAATCCAATCGGAGGAAGAACTTATCCGCGGGGAAGCTGTCGACGTACGACATTTGCCGCGGAATGTTAACCACGTAGAGTGGGTATCCTAGATCTTTTGAGGCGATGACGCCTTTCTCTACTCGCAGCACATCGTCATGAAGTCTCCTTAGATCGCCGAATCTGGCCCGTAGCGCTGTTTCAGGTAGGATTGGTTGACCGGGGATATGCCATTTATCCGCATCTGGGATATCTATACGGTCCTGAAGCCGAGGCTGCTGAGGCGGCTGGATCATAGAATCAGCTTTTTGCCTTTCCTCGCTCTCTTCCTAGATTTCTTTACTACCGGAAGGTCGTCCATAATACGTTGAGACGGCAATTCAGGCACCGACTCATGACACTCAAACCCTGAGGAGGCACCAGTATAGACATACTGTTCAGCGCCATCGTCGTCCTCATCCTCATCCATGGCGATGTCATCAGCGACTAATGGAGCCTCCTCCTTACCCCGTCCGCTATCACCCAACCCGACACCCGACGCTAATTGGGTAGGTGGGGTGTTGATGTTCATACCTTGCTGAGGCTGCGTTCTCGTGGGTGTGCTCCCGGCCGCCTCCAGACGAAGCAGACTCTTTGGCCACAATAGCACCCACCCATTGCAACAATTACCAAGCCGCCGCGGTATCTCGTCGTCATCCCCCGCTAGTGTTGGAGGAGGCAAATTCTCGTGGCCCGGTTTGACACTGGCCACGGAAACCTTGAAGATGTTCGGGGGGATCGGCCGGCTGTGGAACAATGGTTCCTTTGGCTTCAGTATCGTCGCCTTCCCCACGTCCACCTTCTGGTCGCCGATGGTGTACAATATGGTGCACGGGGTTTCGTCGGCCTGCAAAGAAAAGTCTACGACGTGAGACATCCGAAAGGCAACGAAAACGGGAGATTATACATTTATATTGAAGGGGGCCAGTGTGACTGATACCGTGAGGGCGTCGAGCTCAGCCAAACATGAAGCACCACCGAGCACGTCTGGTGCGGGAGCCGGTGCGGGAGCAGGTGCAGGAGCCGGTGCGGGAGCCGGTGTGGGAGCAGGTGCGGGAGCCGGTGTGGGAGCAGGTGCTGGTGCAACGCTAGCCGAGCTGCTCCCCAAGAAGTCGGCAAGGGGAAAGTCCTCTGCATTTTTTTCTGGATTTTGCCTTGTCCAAGTGATAACGCCCGTCACCAAGGAAGTAGACAAATCTGCAACCACCTGTTTTGCGGCAGCTACCGCTGTTGTGACTGTTTGAGATGATTTCTTCTCAACCGCAATCTCAACCTTCTTGTCTATGTTTTCTTCAGTTAACCTCCATCTTTCCTTTCTCTCCTCCGTGGTCTCACGGTAGTACTTCTTCTATGTGGCACCATCTCCGACACCATGCACGCGTCCATATGATGGTCGAGTATCCACCGGTTGTCGTTTCAATATGTTCAACGCCCGGTTGAATGGAGTGTCCCACTTGGGCCTCACCAATGCCTCAGACGGCGAGTCGCTTTCGGCCGCCATCCGGTGCTGCTCTCTCTGCAAAAGGCACAAGGATCGTTTACAAATATGACTAATGTGTGCAGTCGAATTGATCAGAAACTAAAATTACCAACAGTCTCATGAACTCCGTAATGACCGGTGTTGTCTCATAAACCTTGTTCACTGGGTCCCAACGGTGCCGGGCCCTGAGGACATCACGATCCTGCGGGACGGTGAAATCCGCCAAGGGGTCTGGGATGCCAATACTCGCGGCTTCTGCGTCCTCCTTGGCCCATTTGGACCTCTTTCCGCCGTAACCACGGCTTCCGAGGTGGTGGCTCCCAATGTTCCTCTCTTGAAGCCCCTTGATGTACTGAGACTTTTTTTGGCAGCTTCGGCCTCGCAAGACTCCTTGAATATTTGAAACTGCTCTTCCATGATTGTCGAATTATCCTTTACAATCTCGGAGTAGGGTTTCTTCTTGTCGATGATCTTTGCTTTCACTCGATTTTTCCAGGCGGCCAACGCGTTGCTAAACTTGGTCATGGCGTGTTTGTTTATCTTCATTGCCGGGTCCTCATCTGGATCTTCATAATCCTTCTCATTCCGGCCCGGGAACAAGAATATCTGGTGAAACTTCTTTAGGAGGGAGCTCCTCATATTTTCTATCTTCGTTAGTTTCTCATTGTTGATGGTGGCGGTTGTCCATACGATGCAGCCTATTTGATTGCCGTAGCATTGACGTGCTTCCTCGGGCGCGTTTGGCTCAAAATTGCCGTCGTCCACCTCCGTGACCACCAGTTGAGTAGTCTTGAGTTTGTTAGGAATCCGTTGCCTCTTTGCTTTCTGTTCTACACCGGCTCCGCTCCCCGAGGCAGCGCCGGTCTGAGTCTCAGCGCCGGTCTCGATGCCGGTCTGAGTCTCAGCGCCGATCTCAGTCTCAGCACCGGTCTCAGTCTCAGCACCGGTCTCGATGCCGGTCTGAGTCTCAGTGCCGGTCTCAGTCTCAGCACCGGTCTGCGTGTCGGTTTCAGTCCCCGATGCCACCGGTTGATCGTCGGCAAGGCTAAAAAATTCGTCTGCCGCCCAGTAGATATCGTCGCAAACACTAGAACCCTATCCTTCATCGTTGCTAGCCAGGTTTCCTACGATTAAATCTAGTAAATTAATTCTAGACCTAATAAAATGAATAATGACATACAAAAGGCCTATGTTTTATAGGAACGTTGACTCCTTCCTGGTGCGGCAAATCCCGGGCACTCAATATGTCCTAGTTTGTACCACAAGTCATGCCGAAATTCACGGAAAATTTCGGCATGACCTTTGCTAAAAAGTGGACAAATCGAGAACCTGAAATTTGCCAGAACGGAAATGAATCAACATTCCGGCAAAACATATATAGGCCACTCAGCTTCATTCAAACAACAAAGCCACTTCGGCACAAACAACATGACCACTTCAATGAAAAGATATAATCAACAATAAAAGTCTAGGAAGGGATCATCTTTAAAATAAAACTTGCCTAAATAACCTAGATAATTAACCCAATTAAACTGGTTAACCTGACTAGTTCTCTGTCAAAGCCCTAACTAAATTTTTGCACTAACCTAGGTAATTAACCTAGTTAAACTAGTTGACCTAACTACTTCTCTGTCAAGGCCCTAACTAAATTTTTACCCTAACCTAGATAATTAACATAATTAAACTAGCTAACCTATGCATGAGAGAGAGGAGGGGTGGGGGCTTACAGAGGATGGCTCCAGTGGTGGCGAGGGAGGCAGTGGTGGCGAGGGACACAGGGGCGTCTCCGGTGACGGCGAGGGAGGCAGTTGTGGCGAGGGAGGATCCGGTGGCGTTGATGAGGCCGCACGGCTTCGTGGCGTTGGGGGCGGCTCCGGTGGCGTTGACGGCGCACGGCTCTGGTGGCTCCAGGGGCGTCGATGTCGGCAGGAGATGGCGGCGAAGTGGGGCGACGACGAGTTGGGGAGACGGCGGCGGGCTGGGTCGAGAGATTTGGGGGGCAAGTGGTGGCCGGGAGGGGGGGGAAACGGTTTTTTGGTTAAGTCAAAACTAGCGGTAGCGTGTTTCGCAGAACGCGCTATAGCTAAGGTAGCTATATCGCTTTTTCCAAAATGTGCTACTGCTATACATATGTAATTTTCTCTCTTTTTTATTTCCTTTTCTGTTTCTATAGCAGGGGTCTTGGAAACGCGCTGCAGCTGCGTTAGCTACAACGCCTCTTACTAACACACGCTACAGCTAAGCCTTTCTCTGTTTTTTCGCTTTTTCATTTATTTTGCTTTACATTTTATTTTTTTCTTTCTCCTTTTTCAGTTCTTTCATTTTCATTTACTTTTCTATTTGTTTTTCATTTTATTTTATTTCCATTAGCAGTAGCGCTGTTACAGGGAAACGTGCTGCTACTCATGCCCTAGCGGTAGCGCGCTTCCTGCAAGGCCGCTACTGCTATGCGTAGCCCATCGTTCCAGCAATGGGAATATTAGTAGTAGCGCTTTTACGGGCACACGCGCTACTGCTAGGATCGTATCTGCAGCGCGGTTTATTCTGAACCACTACTGCTATCTAGCACTAGTGCCCTTTTTTAACCCGCGTTGCTGCTAAATTTCTGTGTATAAGGTTTTCCCTAGTAGTGAGATGTAGCTGGTGGGTCCCAGAAGTCAGGGGGAAACATTTTTTTGTGAAATATGGTGGCCCGTCCAATGGGTCCCTGCTATCAGGTGGAGGAATAATTATTTTGCGCGTAATAAGGGGGCACTTCCTTGCTGTGGCCGTGGACCCAGCTGTCAGCCTCTCCACGTACAGTCCATGTCCGATGGAAGCCGTTCCTTGACCATGTTGACCACACCACGCCGAGAGCACTAGGGCGGTGGACGACGGCGAGGCCTAGGAAGGGGACGACACGGAGCCGAGGAAGACGCGGCAGTGGATGCCCATGCGTAGAGGAGTATGAGGGTTCACTGGTTCGTCGCGGTGTGAGGCTGCCGTCGCCGTAGAATAACAGGGGGTGTGGATGAGTAGAGGGATGGCCTGGCCAGCAGTGGGAGTATAGGGGGCGGTGAGGCCTCCGTGACATCGCAGCCGGCCACAGGAGGCAGGAGCACGAGGCACGACCGGTGCTTGTTTGGGCGGCTGGAGCAAGAAGACCAGAGGTTGAAGAAGCACTACGTCCGTTGGATGGACATCGTACGGTCACTGGATCTAGAATCGTTCATATTTACTAAGTTAACAAAGCCCTCCGTCCCCATGAACTTAGTTGGCCCACAAGTCAGCCTCCCACTATTGTGGGTCCCAGCTAGCAGGGTGAGTATTCATTTTTTTGTGCGTAATAAGGAGGCACTTCCTTGCGTGCCAAGATATTGCTGGTGGGTCCGACCTGTCAGGGCAGTAACGTTGTTTTTGCGAAATATAGAGGCCCTTTCGGTGGGTCCCAGATGTCAGGTGGAGGAATCATTATTTTGCGCATAATAAGGAGGCATTTCCTTGCATGCGGCCGTGGACCCAGCTGTCGCCGGATGCATGTCGGTCGTTGACCATGTTGACCAGGCCGCACCGAGAGCACCGGGGCGGTGGACGACGGCGAGGCCTAGGAAGGGAATGACAAGGAGCCAAGGAAGACTCGGCAGCTATTTCCCACGCGAAGGGGAGTACGACTGTATGAGGGTTTACTGGTTCGTCTGCCGTCGCCGGATAATAACAGCAGGTGTGGGTGAGTAGAGGGATGGCTAGGCCAGCGATGGGAGTATGCTGGGGCAGTGAGGCATGCGCGGCAGCACAACTGGCCGCAGAGAGGAGGGAGCAGGCAGTCCCGCCGGCGCTTGTTTGGGCGGCTGGAGTAGGAAGAGCAGAGATTGAAGAAGCACGACGGCCGTTGGGTGGACATCCAACAGTCACTGCTTGTGCGTCAACCTTTTTTTAGGAAAGCCTCAAATATGTGGAAAACAGCATACAGGCATCTGCCATTATTTATAATAATTTACAACCCATTTGCTAATTCTTAAGGTTTTTTTGGAGCCCATATTCTTTTTGTTAGCATTACAACCCATATTGTGGCCACGTTAAAAAATTGTACGAAATTTTGCATATTTCGGTGCGGTCCGAACTGTTTTTAATCCCGAAATTTCGAGTCACATTCAAACTGATTTTTAAAAAAAATGTATATCAATATAAAATCCAACAAATTGTCCACGCATAACAATCAATGCAATTTAAAGTCTCGAAATGAATAAATAAATAAATTTGAAACTAATTGCCGGTTTGATGTGTATTAAAAATGAACAACCCATGTCTCATTACTGATAGGCCATTTTCTCGGCCAGCTGAATGAAGCTCTCCTCGTCTTCAAAGACTTGCAGCCCAACAGGCCTGACAAAGCGACTTACTGGGCAAATTACAAAAAAAACTAGGTTGTGGCCATGGACCCAGTTGCGGCCGTGGACCTAGCTGTCAGCCTCTCCATGTACAGTACTCTTCCGATGGAAGTTGGTCGTTGACCACATTGACCACGCCGTGCCGAGAGCACCAAGGCGGTGGACGATGGCGAGACCTAGGAAGAGGACGACGCGGAGCCGGGGAAGACGCGGCAGTGGATGCCCACGCGGAGAGGGGTACGAGGGTTCACTGGTTCGGCTGCGGTGTGAGGCTGCCGTCACCGTAGAATAACAGGGTGTGTGGGTGAGTAGAGGGATGCACTGGCCAGCGGTGGGAGTAGTAGTGGGCGGTGAGGCCTCCGCGGCATCACAGCCGGCCATGGGAGGCAGGAGCACGCAACACGACCGGCGCTGGTTTGGGCGACTGGACCAAGAAGACCATAGGTTGAAGAAGCACTACGGCCGTTGGATGAACATCGTACGATAACTGGAGCTAGAATCATTCATATTGACTAAGTTGACAAAGCCCTCCGTCCCCATCAACTTGGTAGGCCCACAAGTCAGCCTCCCACTATGCTGGGTTCCAGCTGGCAGGGGAAGTATTCATTTTTTGTGCGTAATAAGGAGGCACTTCCTTGCATGCAAAGATAGCTAGTGGGTCCAACCTGTCTACAGGGGCACGTTTTTTTCACGAAATACAGAGGCCCTTCCGGTGGGTCCCAGATGTGAGGTGAAGGAATCAAAGACTTGAGAAGGCGTACAGAACAAGCTAGTGTACCAGTAAAGAGACATTGACAAGTTTTAGAAAAAAAGAGAGACGTGCTCCTATAGCTGGTTCGAATCCAAACCTAGACTATGACTATATATGGTGCTATGCTACTCTGCAAGTAATGAAACTGACATATGCAACATTCGCTTCTCCTCTTCTCTACTTACTCTCCCTAGCATCAGAAGCTCTGGCCGCAGCAACCATGTCTGCTGGCTACTCGTCCACCTGCTCTTCAGCAAGCAACAACCAAATATGCGCCAGGTCGACACCCATACCATCGCGTGTGGGTCTCATCACACCCCCACCGGCACGCGCATCGCATCCGGTTGCTCATCGCAACCCGCTGTTGTTGGTGTGGTGCCACTGCTGCAAATCACACAGAGTCATTCGTCACGTCTCAACCACAATCCTCAACCCTGGCCGAGTCTTCTACAAATGCCTGAATCATGGGGTAATAATATGTTTAAGTGTTGTTCTGCTACTTTCAGTTGCTGATTGTTTTAATAGTTTGGTTGATGATCTTCCAATTTGATTCATGCAGAAAAGGGAAGATTCATGTGATTTGTATTTCTGGGAAGTTGCTGATGTGGGGGAGTGCAACTACGCTGATTATTTGGTTAGCTGAAGAATCCCAATACCAGCAGGTTGGGGTGTTGGACAAGTAACTGAAGGAACAGTAGAAGAGGAAGATGCAGAGCAGAAGGTTAAAGATGCAGTTCCTCTGATCATGGCCAAGCAACATCTGCTGAACGACCTTGACAGCAATGAGGAGATGAAAGAGCTTGTGAAGATAATGGGCAAAATCGATGTGCTCTGTAGGATGATTGTCTCTTTATTTGCAGTTTATGTAGCACTCGTGATGTATTCAGTGGCTATGACATGAGCACTTTGCTGAAAATAGTAATGAATGAAACCTGTGTCGCGGGCTGGGTGTAGTGTTGTGAACATCTAATGATTTCTATTAACGGAGATAAGGGGGTATCCCCTTTTGCTCATAAATAAATAAATAGCAGAGGCCCTTTTGGTAATAAATAAATAAATTAGCAGAGGCCCTGTCGGGTCAGCTTTGTTCTCATTCGAAGACGTCAAGAAAATTGCAGTCCAACAACAAACTATGTCATCAAATTCAAGTTTCACAACCAAATATGAGTACAACCAAAGAACAAATGTCATCATGTTTTAGTCATCATACAATCACCAAACACAAATCAGCATACATAATAAGTGATGTTATCACAGGAAAATACTAAACAACATGTTCATCAGGTTTCAGTTGTCATAGCAAACACAATTTCACATAGTAGATAAAAGAACGTCTTCTGATTGGCAAATACAACAAAAGCAATGTAATCATCATTCGTAGCAGCAGCGTCAACATCTTCGCCATGTGTATCAGTCTGAATCGCAATTCCCAATGGTGTCATCGTCTTATTCGTCCTCAACATCCTCGACCGTTGGCTTCTTCTTGATCAACTCTTGTATGTCCACAGCACGACAGGCAATCTTTTCGCTGGCATCATTGACATGATGGTTCTCAAAGATATTAGGAACATCTGTGTTATCTTGTACATCAAGAGCGGTGAAAGCATCATCTTGTTGTGCAACTTCATTAAACGTATTCCTCTGCTCAAACCTTTGCAATACTCTCCAGTCATCACTACGTGCAAATGTGTCTTCCAAGAAAAATATCTGTGTTGCTTGATTTGCCAAAATAAAAGGCTCGTTGGTCTGGTACGCCGCCTTGACATTGATGGATTTGAAATAATCATCAGCTCTGGGTTTTGTGATCCTGGAAAACAGGTTATACCAACGACAGCACAACAGAACCACACAAAGATGATCCTCGAAACCGGAGATATACTGCAACTGAACAATGTGTGTTATGTTAGCATACATTTTAGTTGTCTCTTTGTCATACGTATTCGTGCTCATGATGGCACTATTTTGTGTCTTCCAGCGTTCGTCTTGTGCAAGGGTGTTGTAGCGCACATCTCCAACAACGCAAGATTCATAATGTCTTACCCGAGTATCAAGACCCATTGTTAGTGAGTAAAGGGCATCATCAACTGCCTGCCCATCCTCCCGCATATTCTTAACCTATGGTTAGAAAATAGACAAGCCGATCATCTTATGTACTCAATATATTAAAAAAACTGACAGTGCAATTCAAAAGCTTACATGGCTCTTGAACCATTTCGCAAATCCTGCCATAACCAGTTTGTCAATGTTTCTTCGATTTTGCGACAGTAACTCCTTTTTGTAGATGCTGCACAACATAGTGATCGCGTCAAACATCTAAATATATAAGAATGTGCTGCAAGTTTAGTAGATTACGATCTATAAGCTGCAGTACTTAGCACTTACTTGATCTAAGGTAGTATCTCAAGACAGTTATTCAACACATACCAAACCATTTTTTCCAAATCTTTAGGTTTGTCCTCTTGTCGACTCTTCCATGTAACTCAAACAGAATAATCGAAAACATTGAGCCCAGGATTGTCTTCATCCACCTCTTTGCTAAGCTGATTAGCTGTTTCAATATATTTTGAGCAGAATGTCAACGCTTCTGTAGCAATGTAGGCCTCTATAATGGAACCCTCGGGTCTAACTCTATTCCTAACATAGCCCTTGAAAGTGCCTAGCCGCCTTTCAATAGGGTACATCCAGGCATACTGTACTTCACCTCTAAGTAGTGCCTCATCAGGTAGATGAACAGCCAAATGCACCATCACATCAAAGAAGGCTAGAGGATATATCTTCTCAAGTTCGCATAGGATAGTTGGTATCTTGTCTCTAAGACGCTCCAAAGCATCTATCCTGATATTTCTACTGCAGAGTTCCCTAAAGAATTGTCCCAACTCTGCAACTGCTCTGTATAAGTCAGGGCAGCCCAATCCTCTAAGGATAACAGGTAAAACCCTCTGAAGTAGGACGTGGCAGTCATGAGTTTTCAACCCTTGTACCTTGTTTCCATCTGCACTAACTCTCCTTTCAGGGTAGGAAGCAAATCCATGTGGGAATCTCACACGTGACAGGACCTCGCAGAATTCTTTTCTTTTTACCTTGTCCAAGACGTACACAACTGCTGCCATATCCCGTGGTTTACCTTCATCTTGCACCTGCAAATCCTGTCTGATACCCAGGTGTGTCAAATCAATCCTAGATTTTAAGGTATCTTACTTCAATATTAAGAAGTGTGCCGATAATGCTGTCACATATATTTTTCTCGATGTGCCTCACATCAAGATTATGCCGCAGATCCAAATCTTTCCAATACTCCAAGTCCCACAAAGTGGACCTGCAGGTAAACAATAATCTCTCTTCTGCCCTGACACGCTTCCTTTTCCCGCTACCATTACCAGGATGGTTTCCTGGTGTAATATCCCTGACCTTCTCTAATTCCACTTGCAACTCATCGGCGATGAGCCTCTTTGGCGCATCACAATTTTCATGCTTTGCATTGAACACATGTCTTCGGTATTTTCTAGGATGCAGCTTGTCCTTGGCAAGGAAAGGACGGTGTCCAATGTAACAGATCTTGCTAAGTATTGCGTATGACAGTGGATTCCTGTCACAGCGAACACATGCATTGTAACCATGTGCCGTTCGCCCTGACTTAGTGCCCAAAGCCGGATAGTCATGGATGCACCAAATTATAATAGCACCCAGAAAGAAATAAGCTCGTGGGCTGCTATATAGGTCTTGAGTGAGAACACACCTCCATAGCTGTTGAAGTTCTTCCACAAGAGGCTCCATGAACAAATCAAAATCCTTTCCAGGACTTGTTTGACCTGGGATGAGCAAGGCCATCATGTAGTTTGATTCTTTGGTGCAGAAATTTGGAGGCATGTTGTAAGGGATGACAAGCACTGGGCACATGCTATATGTGGCGCTCTGGTGGCTAAATGGGTTAAATCCATCTGAAGCTAAGCCAAGTCTAATGTTTCTCGGGTCAGCAGCAAAATTTTCGTGTTTCTGATTGAAGCTTTTCCACTCACTACCATGTGATGGATGGCTCATTACATTATGATCTCTGTACTCCTGGTTCCTAGAATGCCACAGTCCATCCTCTCTTGTTTCAGCATCATGAAACAACCTCTTCAATCTTGGTGTAATTGGAAAATTTCTCAGAACATTATGAGGAATCCTCTTCACACCATCTCCATCTTTCCATCTTGATGATTTTCATTTCGGGCATTCACTTAAGTTGGCATAATCCTTATGGAACAGAACACAATTATTCTTACAAACATGGATCATATCATATCCAATTCCAACTGCATGAAGGAAATTCTTCATTTTACTGTAGGTGTTTGGCAGCTCAGACACATCTGGGAAAGCTTTGCGGAAAGAAGCCAACATCGCATCGAATGATTTGTTGGTCATCCTCTTAGATGTCTTCACCTGAAGAAAGGTGACCATAGCTGAGAATACTGACAACTTATTTCCTAGGGTAACAGCCATGTTGCATTGTTCTAACATGCGGGCCCACCGTTTTTCTTCTGCAGGTGAAAGTTCACGGAATGCACGAGCATTTCGTAGCATTGTTTCAATGTTGGTCAAACTCACTGGCTCCGCCACCACCTGCTCTTCCTCCTACTCTTCCACCTGAGCATTAGGCAGATCAAGATGGTGATCTGCTGCTTACACATAGTCAATAACATTGGCGTTCACAGCTTCACCATGATGAACCCACGTAGTATATGTGACCGACATCCCATACAAGTGTAGATGAATTTGCATAGTTGAATGGGGTCTTGTAACTAAATTCATACAACTGCTACACGGGTAGAGTACATCTGATTTCGGACCACAGTACTCAACTCTGATAAATTTCATGAAGTTTTCAACCCCCTCGACATATGCAGCGGAGAATCTTCGAGCAGAAGTTATCCAAGTCCTGTCCATCTGTTAGACATACAAATTAGTTCTTCTACTAGATATTACAGGAAAACATATATGCTTTTTTATGAAGTCCAGAAAAATAATACCTAAGTTGATGTCTAAAGCTACGGCAAGATATTTCAACGAGCAAATCTAAGTAACAAAATATATGTAAAGCTAATTCAGCAAACATATTTGAGTGCTAAATTATGGCAGGCTGTTTCAGCAGTCAATGAGGCCGAGCACACAACCATCGAACTTCGAAGGCATCACAGCAACAAAGATCGAGTATAAAACGATGTAGAGCTATTTCACCTAATAGATTGGCTACTAGACCATGGCGATCTATGTCACAATAAATATATGGCAGGATATTTTAGCAACTAATCGGCCTTGGCATGCCATCTCAGCTAAGCAGATTGAGTGCAGAACAGGGCAAGGAAGCTTCTTAAGCAGAGCATATTGATTGTAAACTAGTACTTTGGCAAACAGTGAGATTAACATCATCTATCAGCTAACATTCAGCGCTACACCGACATGCACGGGGCCTCAGTCTAGAATGCGTGTACCGTGGGAGAAGATGACCGCCGTGTCTCCATCGAACGTCACCAGCGGTGGCGACGCTGACCGCCGTGCGCCTCCACAAGAACATCGCCAGCGGTGGTGGTGCGGCTAGAGGACGATAGTGTACGAGAGCGTATTGTGGGAGCGAGAGGATCTTCATGCGTCCCCCTCGATGAACCACAGCGCCGATGTATCGGCGCGGCGGGGAGGGCGGCTTTGGCGGAATGAATGGAATAGGGGGGGACGGGGGGGACGGGGGGTTTGGGGAATATTATTGGCTAGTTGGCAGAAGGGCGGTTGAATCTAGGATTTGGGGAGAATTTTTGGGTGTGGCGTGAGGAGGATTTTCGCGTGGTGGGCGGGGGGAGTTTGGCACATGGTCGGTTTCTCCAAGTGCATTCCCACTTGTCAGTGAAGAGGCAAGTTGAAGCGCGTTCCGTTTTGCGTGAGCCGTGTGTAGGACCGAACGTGTGTGGGGTGCAATGCAACCGCGACAGGGGTGCTATGAGTGTACCGCCTTTTTTCCTTTTAAACTAGGTGCTTCGCCCCCTCAAAAAACACTTGTTGCTTCGCGCGATCCACCGGTACTACTACTAGTAATCTGGTAATCCCGACTGAAACGGCGCAGCCGGGTCTTTTCCCGCGTGATATGCTGGGAGGTTGGCTTAGTTGGGTTTTCTAGGACGAGTAATGCTACACCTACGTAATCCAAGTTACGTAATTAACGTAATGTGAAACATGTGAGCTGTTGATTGTAGACTGGGGGAGGGAGGGGCCCACCACCATGAAAATCAGTGGAGGAGAGAGACAGACAATTTACGTTAACCCTTTCGTAGGTTCCCATAGATGTAGAAAGATGTGAATTGCGTGAATGTGTAGTGGATGTACTATTGGAGTGCCTAAGATAAATTGTATATGTATAGACCCTATGTGTTTATTTTACTTCACATGTTAGCTTTGTCTCGGTTCAATAAAAAGCAGAGTTGGTGATGATGGTGTGCCTGTCATCCTGCAATGTAGGCCATCGATCTATATCTAACGGATAGGAAGGAAACTATGACAATTTACCCTTACACCTCTCCACATTTGCAGATATGGCCTTCCCTCATTCATCCTTTTCTCCCACAAGATCTTGATCTTCCGTGCAACGCACGGGCATCTTGCTAGTACTCCTACAATATACTATATTATTGTGAAAGTTCATATACACCGGTCGAGATTAATGCAAACACGGCATATTTTCATTACATTTTGAACTTCTATAGGATAGAAAAATAAAAGAAACCTGACCCTAAACCTATTATACAGCGGCGATCGACGTCCTCCATCTGCGATCTCTATGTACGGGAGCGGGGTTCAAGACCCGTGAAGTGCAGGTGCGGTCTCCGGCGAGCAAGACTAGAACACGGGATACAGACCAACCAGTTCGCACACCATGCCTTGCCACCTCCCATGCCCTACTCATCCTTGGAGGAGTCCCCGACCTCGGCGGTGCCGGACGTTGGACGGCGGAAAGTAGGACGCGTGGTTGACGGTGCTCCCGTCGTCGGCCGCCAGCGTGGCCACTGCTTCTGCGCTCGCGTCCGCGTCCGGCTACGCCACTATTGCGTCGCGAGAGGCGACTTGAGCGAGGGTGGCGACCTCGTGCTTCATCCCCGAAGACAAGCTCTCCCATAGAGCGTTCGCGCATGCGGTCATGGCGGATGTGGTGCTAGGTAGGAGGATGATGCGCTATGGTGTGGAGGTTAGCTGGGCGTTGCCGCTTTAAGTAGCGCATTCCGGTGACGCCAAGTGTCCTAGTGTGTCATTAAGTCAACGGAGTTGGTTCCTCGGGCACCGAGGCTCTTAACGACGACATACAGACATACAACATGAATGCAGGCAGCTGGCGCCAGCTGGGAACGCACGATGCGACGACGCGAGGGACAAGGGTTTTTGGTGTGCCAGGGTAGTCTGTTGCGGTCGTGGCAATGTTAGAGATTCCCTTTGCTCACATGCGATCAACGCATGTCATTGCAAAAGCAAGACGACCCGGCATGGTCTCAGGTCCTGAGGATACAGTTGGTCGCGCTACACCACTCCGCGGACACGTCCCCACGCCTCGTGCATCCTCGACGAGCCGGGTGTTGGGGTGTGTTTGGATTGTGGCCAAAGTGCAGCTTACCAAAATTTTGGTAATGACCCAAAGATTGGTCTTTGTTTGGATGGTTGCCATTTTTTGGCATACCAATGAACTCTAGCCAACTCAGTTCATTTTTCTTGCCAATGTCGGCCAAATCATGGGCAACCAAAACCTCAACCAAAATTTTGGCTACCCAATGCTTTGATGGGGCAACCTTGGGCACAAACCAAACATACTGTTGGTCGTGCCACAGCACTAACGCCACCCTTGGCACACTGAAACTGACCGTGTCTAGCGATGATGAGCATGTTGCTCACCGCGGTCGCTGTGTCCAGAGGCGGTGCTGGAGTTGCACCACGTTGTTGTCCCCCCACGACCCACATGAACGGTTGCCGATGGCATGGGGGTTGTGGGCCAGTGCCTCCATTGGACTAGTCTGCGCTACGTCGTTCTGACAGGTGTGCCCCACATGTCGGTTTCCCTGTTTTCCCAGCCATATTCGAGCGTCAGTGCTCCGCGTTGCGCATTTGGCCTTTCACTATGTAGGCTAAGCGAGACAACTTATTGTTTATTTGAGCCGTTCAAGTATAATCATGTGGCGTTTGCTTATTTCTCATTCCTCTCCAACCCTCTTCTCCATCGATCATATCGCCCTCCGGTCGAGTCCATCCTCCCGCATGCCTCATTTGAACCTTCCGCCGAGTATCATTCACATGTGGGCCTAGACCATGCTTGTATTTCCAATGTTTTGTAATTTGTTCGACATGCATACAAACAAACAGTTCGTTTAAAGTTTCACTTTGCCTCCACTACGTGTCGCTTCGTGTCTTAGTTTTGACATCCCATTCAGTTCATGCCCCGACACATGTTGACGAGATCGATTGATGTTCAAAGATCAATTGCGTGTCATGCAAGGAGATAAAGGTTTGGTCTGTTTCTATGATAGAAATGACCCTGGGGGGGTGTCTGTGGGGATCAGAGGGAGTATATTGTACGTTCATAAGCGAAATGAACGTATTGTACCCACCGTAGTCCTCTTTCATTTGATCTCCAGACCCCGAGATGAAATCGAGAGAGAATGAGTGGGGACATGTGTGATACCTAAGGCGGATTCAAAATTTTGAACCGGTGATCATAGCATCCGCAAATCATATAAAAATGGTATTCAATGTTCGTTTCGTTTTTGAACGTACAATATACTCCCTCCTATCGTTTCTAGTTTACATATAAGTTTTATGTGTAGTCAAAGTATCTCTACTTTGATCAAAAAAGTATCAACATTCAACAATGCCCAATCAATATTGTTAGATTCATACGTACTCCTAGATTTGTACTCGAGATGGTTTCCAATTTGTGTTCAACCACGTGAATGTGCTTGTTCTCGCACATGCTCTTCCTACTAGGATTTCGCCACGTATAGCCAGTCCAATAGTAACCTTTTAAGCTCCCTGTCCAATAGTAATAGTGGAGTACTGACACCATCTGTACTGGAGTATGTAGTGCTCATAGTAGTACTCCCTCCTTCCATTTATATAGGGCCTATGTGGAGGAGAGAGATGTGAAAAAGTAAGGGGAGAGCTCTCATGCAAGAGCCTAGCTATATACGCATTCCTAGTTAAATACAATAAATATGAAGAAAGAGATGGAGAGGAGATGGAAAAAAGTATTAATACAATAGCCAACCTTATATTTTTTTGCGGGAAATAGCCAACCTTATAGCCCACACTACTGTATGAGTGCGTATAATAGATGATGGCTATAGATGACATGGCAGTTCCTTATAGCTATCGACTGGCTATATTATTAACCATGCTCTAATGCGTTTTTTCAAAACCGCATTTGACTATTGACAAGATTAATAGTACATGAGATGTATAATGTGAAAATTATATCATTGGAAGCTCCTTTCACATACAAATATTACCGTATGCTTTGTGTAAGTTGCATGTCATATATTATTACTTCAACATTTGGTCAAAGTTAGCCTCGAAAAACGCATTAGGCCCTGTATAGTAAATGGAAGGAGGGAGTAGTAGTGGAAGTGGATCCTCTGACGTGGGTATCCCTACCTTACCCTCCCTTTCGGTCACTTACTGGCGGACCTCATGCTTGCTAGGCCCCGCATGTCAGTTACACAATGGGTTCGGCCACGTCAGGGGATCCTCATCCGCAGTATACTCCCTCTGTTTTTATTTACTCCGCATAAAACGGAGGGAGTGGTAGTATAAATGAAGCAGGCGGGGGAGGGGGAGGGACGTCGGTTTGCTCTCAACTGCGGTCCCAAAAATGAGCGAAAACACAAGACGAAGCGCATTCCATTCCGTGAGCAACGTGGAGGGTCCAGCGTGCCGGGCTCCAACGTGAATGCGACAAGAGCGATGTACAGTCAAAACCGATTGACCGATCGTCACCGGAACCACTATTCACACAAAAACCTTCACTGCTCGGCCTACGCCAGCAATTGCCCTAAAACCACACGTAATCTCCAGCCCCTTCCCCCACCTTTTGATCCCCTAGCCCGCATCAAGCGTCCCCTAGTTCGCTAGAAAGCCATGGTGCACCACAAGATCACGTACTACAAGATGCTAACGCTGGAGTGCCGCACAGAAATCGCGACGGCAGTCGGAGTCACAGACCTTCGTTCCCAAGCTCGCTTTGCGGCAGGCCAATCCCTGAGTTCTCTGGAGCCAAGATGCGAGGAGGAGGAAGCCGATCCAATGTTCATGGTGGAGGTCGCGGCGCAGAAGGCCCCCGATGGGTATGAGACGATGGAGGTCGACTTCGTGCCGGAGTCGGACTACCCCATGGTGCAGGCGGACCAGCAGTTCAACCTAGCGATACTAAAGGAGGACTGGGAGGCAAAGGCTCAACTCGACGCGGAGCGCGCGCATGCCGCTGCCATCGAGGCTCTCCTGCAGGCGGAACCGGATGTCGTGGATGTGAACCGGGCGGCGGAGGCTCAACTTGAGGCGGACCGCGCGGATGCCGCTGCCATCCAGGCTCTCCTGTAGGCGGAACCCGATGTCGTGGATGTGAACCGGGCGGCGGAGGCTCAACTTGAGGCGGAGCGCGTGGATGCCGCTGTTATCGAGGCCCTCCTGCAGGCGGAACCTGACGTCCTGGACTTGAACTGGGCGGCAGAGGCTCAACTCGACGCAGAGCGCATGGATGCCTCTCTCATTGAGGCCCTCCTACAGGCGGAACCAGATGTCCTGGACTTGAACCGGGCGGCGGAGGCTTGATTCGACGCACAGGGCGCGGATGCCGCTGCTAGCGAGGCCCTCCTGCAAGCAGAACCATACGTCCTCGACTTGAACCGGGCGGTGCTCTCGTCCGTGTAGAGCGCCCGCATGCTCCGTGTGAACAAGTAGCTGGAGGCCGTGGACAACCACGATGCGGAGACACACGTCGGCATCTACGGCTGGTTCCCACTGCAGACAAAGGCAACATGGCCGTCTCGTTCCACGAGCAGTGATAGTTTTTCTTTATGTTGTTTTTTATGGATCTTTTGCTGTGTAAAAACATATATTGTTATGCAAGTCACCTAACTTGGGTAAGTCTACCATTTCAGGCGGTTGGATGAATATCCTACGTCTCCTAAACGTTCTTACTCACCTCTTCTTCTTCCCCAACAGACCACTGCACGGGCCGTATGGATAGTCCCCAACATGCGTTTGGATAAACATACTCTATGAATGAAAATTATGTGTCAGCGGTAGGATGGATGAGTTTGGTTTGTTCACATGCGACATCACGTTTCAGTGAGGGTGTGTTCCCTTGGTTGGGTTTGTGGCGTGCAGGAGCGACTGTGTGAGGGTGCGGTGCGACCGCGACAGCCGTGCGCAAGTGTACCTCCTTTTCATTTTGAAAACTTTAGGCAAGTTTGGCAAAAATGTGTGGTGAAGTATGGCAATGCAAGGCCTAGACCCAAACAGGATAAGTACTACGTACTACATATTAGGAGTACTCGTGTTAAAAAAGAAAGCCGGGGATTTCCTTCGCGCGATTAATCGATACAAATCCTCGTTTCACGTGTCAATTAATGCGTAGTTTTTTCTCCAAAGCACCAAGAGCTAACCATCTCACTCCTCATCGCTTGATTAATGCAGCGCCATGCAAACCAACCTTCTCACTTCCGCATGCATGCAGGGGATATTAATGTCCTTGGTTTCTAGTACGAGGCAAACCCCATAAATTTTTCCTCGATTAGTGTTAGTAGCCTTTTGCAAATTCTAATTTTGATATACTGGCCTTGTGTACAAAAAAATGGAGGTAGTAACTATATTTGACTTCCTTCCCCATTGCGGTGATGTGGACAATATCTCGAACGTTGTGGTGCGTTCGACGGAGAACACCATTGAGGGAGACCACGGTAAGTCGTTCACAAGTGCCGCCTGCAAGCCGAGACAACCACCTTATTTGCATCCAGGAAGTCCGTTGAACCAAATGACGCGTAAATGTACTAGTACTACTCATACACAATAGCGTCGTCCGTCCAACTTAGTGCGGTGAGATGTTTCTCAAAGAAGACGATGGAGAAGCGGAGTCAGCGAACAGTGAAATGATGGTTGCTTCGTCTGTGCTTTGTGATGTGACGCCTCACTAGTTTGTGATTTGTGATAGAAGGGACAGGGGAGTAGACTCGGTGCTCTATACTGTACATGCGTCCAAGCACGGGAGAAAGAGGAGAGACGTTGCATTTTTCTATTCCTTCAATCAATTAATCAGGGAGCTTCAGTTCCATCCTTTTGGCTTTGGCAACACTGTCCACAATGGTTCCCACGATGCCAAAAGCTATTTTCACATTTGGCTACACATTGTGGATGCCCTTAACCATACCACTTGGTTTTGCTCCTGTGTGCTATCTATACAAATATCAATTATATTGATCTAAAAATTTATAGAATCAAGATTAGTAAAAAGGAGGTGATTTTGCCGCGTAGATGGCGGGGGAGGTTTCGTATGTTTAGACGTTGTCCTGGCGGTTTTCTAACATGCGGTCCCACGTTTCAGTGCTTTACCAAGCCGGTCCGCATCCCACATGAGGCAGAACAACGACAGAAGCAACACGTGGTTAACTTGAAGAAGATGAGGGAGAAGCGGATTCAGCAACGAGTAAAATGATGGTTGCTTCGTCCCTCCAACTTCTTTTTTTAGCATTATTACTTTGTCCCTCCAACTTAACTGCGGGAAAGGTGCAGCTTTGTGATTTGACGCCTCATTGCTCATTACTACGCCGGCGCCATGACTGGGTGCTTTCAGCCCGGCTGCTCTGCACTGTATTCCGGTATGGCACGTGAACCCGGTAGCTTGATGTCCCACATGTCGGCGAAAGGGACTAGAAGAATTATGAAAGCGAGCGCTCCACTCTTACGACGGAGGAGTACACGACACGACGGCCCAGTGAACTGTCACTTGTACTGTATAGTACTATAGCTTTGTTGTTTCGCACGATCCATCGATACAAACCTGATTAAACATGAAAGGGCGGGATTTTTCCCGTGCGGTATATAATACTAGCCATACATTTCAAAGGCAATTTTAATGTATGCAAACTAAATAATTAAGTAACAATATGATATCTAGTAAAACTAAAAACACATATGATTTATTGTGTTAGAGTATAGTAGTAGTGATGTATTGCATAGTTGTTAGATGTAACATGCGAGAACGTGTAGAGATGTAGTTTTGGAGGGCCTACAGAGAGAAAAGCGTAATACATTCACCAAACTTCAGAATAAGCTGATTACGGTCACTATATACGTTTTGCGGTGATTATACGGTCACTTGCTCACGGTTCAGCATCGGATTGCACTCTGTTGACAGGCCAAATAGTCAGCGTGGCACCATGTTGACTAGTTAAATTGACCATGTTCCTTGTGGGTCCCACCTGTTAGTTCACATAGGAAGAAGGTCAGATAAACACAAATTTACGCAGGCGCGATAAGACTCCAACCTGTGCATGGGAATCACCTGGTTGTGTATGTGTCTGTCAGGGCCTGATGTGTGCGCATGCACGTGTAGGTTGAGCACTTGAGCGTGAGAGTGTGTGTTGGTTGTGTGGTGTACTAGTGTGTGCATGCATGTGTGCGTGTGTGCGTGTGAGTGTTGCGTGCGTGCGTGGCTGCGTGTGTACGTGTGAATGTTGCATGCGTGCGTGGGTGCATGTGTTCGTGTGAGTGTTGCGTGCATGCAGTTCGTGTGCATGCGTGCGTGTGTGTATAATCACCACACCAGCTCCTGTGTGTTAAAACAGATGGCTCAGCATACCAATACAAGGCCACCTTGTCCGTTGTGCCCGCGGTCATGACTTCGAACCACCGTCCAATATTTTTTTTGTCGTTTGGTTTCATTCTTACTAGCAAGATGCCCGTGCATTGCACGTAATGTCAAGATGCATTTGTATGGCTAGTTTATATTGTGAGAGAAAAGGATGAACGAGGGAAGGCCTTATTTGCAAATGTGGAGAGGTGTGTGCATACCTTTTTGCAAAATTGTCATAGTTTCTTTCCTATCCATCAGATATAAATCAGACGGCATATATTGCAGGATGGCAGGCACACCATCATCACCAACTCTGTTTTTATAAGAGTGTATTTTATATTTTATAAGAGTGTAGATGTAGAGTAAATACAAGCCAACAGGTGGTCCCGATGGTAGTGAGATAATGTGATGCAACACTAGAGGTGCCACGTGGAGCGTTTAACTGGTCAACTAGTCGTGTCTTGAGCAAATACAGAGTTGTACGGTGATCCCGTGACTGTATAATAACCACAAAACGAAAATGGTGATCGTAATGAGTGGATTCTAAAGTCCAATGTACGTATCGTGTTTTCGCTTCAAATACAATGATCGTCACTGTATATATCGCGATAGAAAGATGAAACATGAGTGAATGTGCTGGGGGCTTACTTTTAGAGGACCTAGAGATAGTTTTGTGTGCGTACGTGAAAGGGGCGTAGAGGGGGGGCTATGCGATGGAGAGAGATCCTCTTCATTTATCCTTATTATGACTAACTTTATATATAGTATAAAAATATACAAATTCACAGTGTGGAATTATCACTGTGGGCACCATGCAATGCAAATTAGTGTTCATACTCCTCCATATAACTTTGTAATGTTGTATATATGTAGAAATTCTAAAATAATTTTTTGGCCACGCTTTATTCAAAAGGATTGTTGTATGCCAAATAAACACGAAGAGAGGGCTTTTTAGATAAATGGGGTACATGATGTAACATGTGTGAATGTGTAGTTGATGCATTTGGCAGGGCCTAGAGAGGTATGTGTGTATATTACGTATTCGAGAGAGGCATGGATAGAGGGGCCAGCGAGGGGCGGGGGGCGTGGCAGGGATAGCACAAGAAATGAGTGGTCTAGAGAGAGAGAGAGAGATGAATATGACGTCACGGCGAGAGATTCCCTTGAGTGTGTATATGCAAGGGGGAGTGGATAGAGGCACCAGGAGAATATTTTTTTGTGTGTGGTGTCTGTGTTGGTATGTGTAGGTGTGAAAAGATAACGAGACGTGGGGGCAGAGGGTGTGTCACCGCGTGAGGCCCGGTGGGTCGAGGTGAGGCCCTTCGTTCGGTTCCGTCCTGCACCACATTGGTCGGCCCGTGACGCATTTAGGGAGACCCATGGATGACTAGTCGTACAAGACAAAGATAGCATAATTGTGAAGTACTCTGTGTCCACTAACAAAGCCGGCTAGGATTTGTAACCCTAGGTTCTCGGACTAAGGTAACCCCTTTATCTCTGATATTACTATTCATCCAACCTAACTTTAAGGGGCATCCTACATAATGCTTTGCTAGAATCATACTCGTCAATTAGGAAGAGAGCTGTGAGACAATGCGTGAGATACAGGCCTAAAGATAATGTGCGTACAGGAGACACGTAGGCAGGTCTATGTATATAGAAAGGGTCGATGGGGATTGTGCGTGTGTATGCTTGCGAGAGGAGGAGTGCTTGTGATAAAGGTTAGTGAAAACAGTCGTAAATGGTTATGAGAGGGAGGGAGGGTTATATCAAGAGCATGTGTGCGAGAAAGACACCTCGGGAGAGAGTGTGTGAGCATGTGTGAGAGATCACCGATGGAGAGTGAAACTACACGTAAAATACTGCTGCACACATTGATTAAAGATATAAATTGTATCCAAATATTAGGATGGGATCATGATATTTGCAATTCGCATAAGGAACGGTCACTGATCCATCAGACATCTAGATTCTATTGAATTTGAGCATGTCTATGTTATTATTCGACACAATTGATCCACATAGTTAGTATTTAGAACTCCAGACAATGCATCGCTTTAGCAATCGAATATAAACGTGAGTATAGTTCATGTTGTGTCTGTAAAGCACATTATACATACGAAAGTTACACAATGAACATTATAAATAGCTGCCTATGAACTAGCATACATTTGAATTCAACTTAAGGTGGTTTAAAAAAAATGAATTCAACATGAAGTCCATTCAATTATTTGAATTTGATATAATGGCATTTGTAAATCATACCTAAATCATGGCGGCACCAATCTTTGCTCTGATTTTGTGCATAATAGCATATGTAGTCGTGTACAAAACATATTCAAATTTACCTCCTCCATTCCAAAATAATCGTAGTTATAGGATTTTCAAGTGTCAAAAATTCAAAAAGAAGCGGATAATTTAATGAGGTTTTCAAACATACAAGGTCAAATTTAACATTGTTTATTTAGGTCAATCCTCAAAGTTCAAGAGTACTCTAAACGTGAATGCTTGTGTTTCAAAATTTTGAATGAAGCGCCAAAAGAGCCTCTCTCGCCCGAAACCGCGTGAGACCAATGTTTGGTAGTACAAGGAAATTACTTTTCTAATAACTCCGACCCGTGAAACCTACCGACCCGACGTCCAAAGGTCAAACGGGGTAGGTTTGTAGCTTCATCTAGACGCCATGCAACCGCCTCCAAAAAACATTCATACACAATGGACGCCTAAGCACACATGCGCGCGGCCGAAATCGCTCCCGCCCACTATTTGGGACACCTGGGATTACCATCCTACCCCGACCCGCAGTAGGTCCGAAATTTAAGACAGGGGCAAAGTTTGTACTTTCCCCAAATTTCAAATAAGCGTGTCCCATCTTCTGTTCAAAAAAGTCAAAAACAACCGCGTCCCAGACCAAAATATGGTCCCCCCCCCCCCCCCCCCCCCCCCATTCCCATTCATACTCCGTGGGTGCAAAAACTACCTCTCCACCAGCCGCGAAACCGCGGCGTCCTCCGTCCGCCACCCCATCCCACCCATCAACCGCCGCTCTCCTCCATCACGCCGGAACCGATACCCCGACGTCGTCATCCACCGCAACCTCAACCGCAACGCCCTCCTCGGCTAGTAGTTGAAGCCGAGGCTGAGCCGTCCGTACCCGAGCCAGTTCAACCACGCTGTCCTACGCCTCACCGCTACCGCTCCAACTTCACCACCCTGCACCGCACCAGAGCTGTTCCTGCTACGCCGTCCTTCACCACCTCGGATCTGCTTCCCCTTCATCGATATACGGCCACGACATAGTCAACAATTTGGCCATGGGTTTTTCCAAGGATCCACGGTTCTCCAAAACACCGGTTCTCCCGGGAGAAAAAAGAAGATCGCCGCGACATATGGAGGAAACCACACTGGCAACCGATAAGGGTACTCCTCTTCCCTTATTCGTGCAAATCTTACGTGTCTACTTGCACGGTATTCATCCCACAGAAGACACTAGTTGACCGCTTCTTCTTGATACTAGATGTTCCTAGTAACTCGCGATGCACAAGGTTTCTCCTCATATACTATTTCACCTTAGCTAGAGGTTCGTCGCCCCCTGAATTTCAATTCCTGGTCAGTTGATTCCCAATTGACGAAGCATTCCCCAACGTAACAGGCGCTAGTCCGCCTATTACATCGAGGAAGCAGCGCCTCGGTGTTTATCTTAGGGGCGTGTGGGGCCTAGAGCTACTGGCGCCCGATCTGGAGGTCGGCTGGGATTAACGGAATGGCCTGGGGGCTCTGCCAAGCACGGTGGTGGTGCGAGGTTGAGGGGAGGGCGGGCCGGCGTGATACGTCCATTTTGCATCATGTTTTTATATCGATAATTATCGCATTATGGGATGTTATTACACATTATGTCACAATACTTATGCCTATTCTCTCTTATTTTAAAAGGTTTACATGAAGAGGGGAATGCCGGCAGCTGGAATTCTGGGTTGGAAAAGGAGCAAATATTAGAGACTTATTCTGCACATCTCCAAAAGCCCTGAAACTCCACGGGAGTTATTTTCAGAATATATAAAAATATTGAGCGAAGAAAGTACCAGAGGGGGGGTCACCCAACATCCACGAGGGTGGGGGCGTGCCCTACCTCCTAGGCGCGCCCCCTGCCTCGTGGGCCCCCTGGTGGCCCTCTGATGCCCATCTTTGGCTATATGGAGAATTTCGTCGAGGAAAAAATCATAAGCAAGCTCACGGGAAGAAACTCCGCCGCCACGAGGTGGAACCTTGGTGGAACCAATCTAGGGCTCCGGCAGAGCTGTTCTGCAGGGGAAACTTCCCTCTGGGAGGGGGAAATCATCACCATCGTCATCACCAACGATCCTCTCATCGGGAGGGGGTCAACCTCCATCAACATCTTCACCAGCACCATCTCATCTCAAACCCTAGTTCATCTCTTGTATCCAATCTTTGTATCCAAACCTCAGATTGGTACCTGTGGGTTGCTAGTAGTGTTGATTCCTCATTGTAGTTGATGCTAGTTGGTTTACTTGGTGGAAGATCATATGTTCAGATCCACTATCCATATTAATACCCCTCTGATTATGAACATGAATTTGCTTTTTGAGTAGTTACGTTTGTTCCTGAGGACATGGGAGAAGTCTTGCTATAAGTAGTCATGTGAATTTGGTATTCGTTCGATATTTTGATGAGATGTATGTTGTCTTTCCTCCAGTGGTGTCATGTGAACGTCGACTACATGACACTTCACCATTGTTTGGGCCTAGAGGAGGGCAATGGGAAGTAATAAGTAGATGATGGGTTGCTAGAGTGACAGAAGCTTAAACCCTACTTTATGCGTTGCTTCGTAAGGGGCTGATTTGGATCCATATCTTTCATGCTATGGTTAGGTTTACCTTAATACTTCTGTTGTAGTTGCGGATTCTTGCAATAGGGGTTAATCATAAGTGAGATGCTTGTCCAAGTAAGTACAGTACCCAAGCACCGGTCCACCCACATATCAAATTATCAAAGTACCGAACATGAATCATATGAGTGTGATGAAAACTAGCTTGACGATAATTCCCATGTGTCCTCGGGAGCGCTTTCCTTCATATAAGAGTTTGTCCAGGCTTGTCCTTTGCTCCAAAAAGGATTGGGCCATCTTGCTGCACCTTATTTACTTTCATTACTTGTTCCTCGTTACAATTTATCTTATCACACAACTATCTGTTACCGATATTTTCAGTGCTTGCAGAGAATACCTTGCTGGAAACTTCTTATCATTTCCTTCTGCTCCTCATTGGGTTTGACACTCTTACTCATCGAAAAGGCCACGATAGACCCGCTACACTTGTGGGTCATCAAGACTCTTTTATGGCGCCGTTGCCAGGGAGTCGAGCGCCTTTGGTAGGTGGAATTTGGTAAGGAAAAATTTATATAGTGTGCTGAAATTTACTGTCACTTATTACTATGGAACATAATCCTTTGAGGGTCTTGTTCGGGGTATCTTCACCCCGACTAGTAGAGCAAAGAGTTGCTCCTCAACCTACTGAAACTACTGGAAATGTTTACTTTGAAATCCCCTCAGGTATGATAGAGAATCTACTAGCTAATCCTTTCACAGGTGATGGAACAATACATACTGATTTGCACCTAATCTATGTGGATGAAGTTTGTGGATTATTTAAGCTTGAAGGTATGCCCGAGGATGTTGTCAAGAAGAAGTTCTTCCATTTGTCTTTGAAAGGAGAGGCATTGACATGGTTTAGGCTATGTGATGATATGGGATTATGGAACTACAAACGATTGAAATTGGAATTTCATCAGAAGTTTTATCCTATGCATCTTGTTTATTGTGATCATCATTATATACATAATTTTTGGCCCCGTGAAGGAGAAAGCATCGCTCAAGCTTGGGGGAGGCTTAAGTCAATGTTATATTCATTCCCCAATCATGAGCTCTCAAGAGAAATGATTAATCAAAACTTTTATGCTCGGCTTTTTCTTAGTAATCGCTCCATGCTCGATACTTCTTGTACTGGTTCTTTTATGATCAAGACTATTGAATTCAAATGGGATTTATTGGATAGAACTAAACGCAACTCTAAAGATTAGGACCTCGACAAGGTAAGGAGTGAGGTACAACGGCTAAGTTTGATTGTGTTAAATCTTTTATGGATACCGATGCTTTTCGTGAATTTAGCACTAAATATGGACGTGACTCTGAGATAGTAGCTTCTTTTTGTGAATCCTTTGCTACTCATGTTGATCTCCCTAAGGAGAAGTGGTTTAAATATAATCCTCCCAGTGAAGTAAAAGTAGTTGCACCTATTAAAGTTGAAGAAAATACTATCACTTATAATGATCCTGTTGTTCCTACTGCTTATATTGAGAAACCATCTTTCCCTGTTAGAATAAAGGATCATGCTAAAGCTTCAACTGTGGTTAACAAAAGCAATACTAAGATACCCAAACCCCCTGAGCAAATTAAAGTTGAACCTAGTGTTGCTATGGTTAAGGATATCTTGGCCAATAATATTGATTGGCATGTTATTTACTTCTGCAATGAATCTGCTAGAATTGCTAGACCCGATACTAAGAATAAACATAGACCTGTTGTAGGCATGCCTGTTATTTCTGTTAGAATAGGAGATCATTGCTATCATGGTTTATGTGATATGGGTGCTAGTGCAAGTGCAATACCTCATTCCTTATACAAAGAAATTATGCATGATATTGCACTGGCTGAGATAGAAGAGATAGATGTTACAATTAAGCTTGCCAATAGAGATACTGTTTCACCAGTTGGGATTGTTAGAGATGTTGAAGTCTTGTGTGGGAAAGTTAAATATCCTACTGATTTTCTTGTTCTTGGTTCCCCAAAAGATGACTTTTGTCCCATTATATTTGGTAGACCCTTCTTGAATACTGTTAATGCTAAGATAGACTTCAATAAAGATATTGTTTCTGTTGGTTTGGGGGATATGTCTCATGAGTTTAATTTTGCTAAGTTTAGTATACAACCCCATGATAAAGAATTTCCTAGTAAAGATGAAATTATTGGTCTTGCTTCTATTGCCGTGCCTCCTACTGATCCTTTAGAACAATATTTGCTAGACCATGAAAATGATATGTTCATGAATGTAAGAAGGGAAATAGATGAAGTGTTCTTTAAACAGCGGCCTATTTTGAAACACAACTTGCCTATTGAAATTCTAGGGGATCCTCCTCCACCCAAGGGTGATCCCGTGTTTGAGCTTAAACCTTTACCCAATACTCTCAAATATGCTTACCTTGATGAGAAAGAGATATATCCTGTTATTATTAGTGCTAACCTTTCAGAGCATGAGGAAAAGAAATTATTGGAAACTTTGAGAAGCACCGTGCTGCTATTGGATATACTCTTGATGATCTTAAGGGAATTAGTCCCACTTTATGCCAGCACAAAATAAAATTGGAGAAGGATGCTAAACCAGTTGTTGATCACCAATGAAGGTTAAATCCTAAGATGAAAGAAGTGGTAATAAAAAAATATTAAAGCTTGCATGCCGAGGTAGGTATAATTTATCCCGTTGCTGATAGTCAGTGGGTAAGTCCTGTCCATTGTGTACCTAAGAAGGGAGGCATTATTGTTGTTCCTAATGATAAAGATGAATTGATCCACAAAGAATTGTTATAGGTTATAGGATGGTAATTGTTTTCTGCAAATTAAATAAAGCTACTAAAAAGGATCATTACCCGTTACCTTTTATTGATCAAATGCTAGAAAGATTATCCAAACATACACAT